>NC_135772.1:15747569-15839715 GCF_028453695.1 Augochlora pura | reverse complement strand
AATTCTGAAAGAAATCGTAGTGCATGAGATTAATAATAAACAATAATTTAATAATAATTGTCGGCGATGCTTCAGTATACTTACCAAAATATACCTAATTTTACCGTCACTGATTCTGCCATGGCGTCACGACATAATTGTTCGGCGATGTTTTACTATATTTCTTAATTCCAAATTTACCTTCTCGAAGCGTACGATTTTTCCGCGCGCTATTAAATTTTTAAGATCGCTAATTTAGAGCAGTAATCGCGGGGACGCGGTTCGCGTAACCAGCTTACGGAAATATATGTAAGGATATCTTGGAAATCTGTAACGGTTTACACAGGAACTGCACTTGTATCCCGGAACTTTTCTAATGGTTTACGGTTAGAAGTTGTATTCTTCGAAAACTTGCTTCGTAAAAAGTTTTAACGACGTTATTACATGATAACAGATCAGGGCCGTGTATTTTGCCCAGAAAAATACCGGCAGGATACTACGGAGATTTATAGCGCAGCCAAAACCGCGTTTCTTTCGCCTGACATAAATCAAGTTTAGAGAAGATGAAAGTGCCCTTCAAAGTTTCATTCCTCTGATGCTACAAGGAAAGTTATCGCGCGTGGGCGAGGCACTGTTACGCAAATGCTTCATTGGTTTCAAAGGGTTCGTTCCGTTAATAAATAAATCTATCATTATTATCGTTATTATTAGTAGTATTATTGTTGTCATAATCATTGTTGTTATCATTGCTATTGCCATTACTATTATTTTTACTATAACTATTACAATTATTATTATTATTAACATTATTATTGTTGTGGTGATTATAATACACGATGCACATTAGAACTCACGTGTATAATTATCCAAATATCTTAAGTAACACATGTAATTATATCTTATTTATTATTATTATTATTATTATTATAATAATAATTGTCACCTATGTTTTATAATGAATCTTCAAACTTTCCCCAATTCTTATAATTATTTTTAATCCGTAAATTTTCTCCGCATTCATCGTTTCTCGCTGCTACGATATCCACCAGCGTTATCTTGTATGAAAAGGACCAACTGCGAGTGCATTGTACGTATAAATGCCGCACACAAGGAACCTCTACACAGCGATGCATTGTTACCGGGAACAGCGTAAAACTCACCGGGAAGTTCCACAAAAATTCGTCTGTCCTTATTACGAAATTTATAAAGATTCCCCAAGAGAAAAGCAGCGAGCCAAAAAAAATATAACAGACTCCTGGGAGGGGGAGGAAAAGAAAAAAGGGCGAACATGAAGGTAAAACTGTTGCAGAGATGATCACGGAGGATGAATATTTTGCAGCAAAGGAAACGATGTCGGTTAAGGACGGCGCTGCGATGATGGTCAAAAAGGGAAAAGAAAATTAACGTGTAATGTATACCGTGGAGCGAGGTAACGCGGTGTCGGTTGCCTGCAATCGACCCTAATTTCTTGCATTCGGGATAGACTGGAAGAATGATTTTGGAATTATCAGAAATTGAATTTTCAGACATTCGGCGATTATTTTCTTGTCGCGAAGATTTTGGTCAATTTAACAATAGCGCATGCTAAGCGCTGCTGCTGCGAGAAAGTGAGAGAGAGAGAAAGGAAGGTCACGCTATAAATCATCCCGCGGGATTTATTAAACAGAGATCGCGACAGAAAATATTCGACGGTTGCGCTATCGCGGAAAGGAGTCGGCGTCGGCAATAAAAAAAAAAAAGGAATATCCTAAACAGAAAAGCCACGGTTCCGGGTGGAAAAAAAAAAGAACGGGAAAAATACGAAGCTATTCGAACGAGTTGAAACCGACGGACTGATAGGCGGTGCGAAAAAAACACGAAGCCCAGCGCATTTCAGAGTTCGGCGAGGTTAACGAACGGGACAGTGGCAAACTTTTCCCCGGGCGCCCGACGACTGAAAATTTTCCGCTAACTACGACCCGAATTGTGACCGATGTGTCGAACCGACCAAGAGCACTAAGTAAGATACCGACCGCGGATTTTTCGATTGTTGTTACGGACAGCTGTCCCGTCCGTGGACCGAGTTCTATCGAGAGACTCGCGAATTAACTGACGTCTTAGCCGCGAGAACCTATTAGCGTTCTCGGTTGGCGCGATAAATAAATACGGTGGAGACTCGGTTACCAAAAGCTATCTGAATCATGCGAGTGTTTGAATAATAGGAAGCCCTTGTTATTGAACTATAGCGATAGTTTCCATTTTTGGTAAATAAAACTTTGTTTTAAATAATTTATTTCGTAAGGCGTTTGGATAATAGAGAATTCGGTAAAAATACGAATAATCGAGGTTGCTTTTCAATTTGTGGATATTGAAAATTTAATGCAACCGTATTTTAATGAAGAATTGAATAAAAGCAGAATTCTCAGGTTAGTTAAAGGCAAGGTATATTTTAATCCATCAAACAATCTCATTTTTAATTGTGTTAAAATTCGATTATAGGACATTGTTCTGCCTTTGGAAATTATTATATCATTCATTAAATATTAATTTTGTGGTAACATCTATCTGCAACTTAGAGATATAATTAATCATTTATTCTTAACAATGTCATTTAGATTATTCGGTTAAAAATAATCTCAAGCCTTCCGCATTTACGTCGAACGAATTTAACGAATTCTCCAAGATTGTTTTACTTATTTGATCGAACAACAATGTCGATGACGTTACATTCCCGTAACCATTGAGCGGAGAAATCCCGGTTTTCCGCGATAAAATAAATATTTAATGGGACGATGTTCACGGCGTGCGCCGAACGAATTGTTAAATGTAATTAATATCCTGATCGATGACGTTCGCAAACAGACAGTTGTCAAGTAAAAACAGATATTAGTGAAATTACAATAAACTGTAATTACATTCTCCGCTCAAACATCGAGGAAACTGGTGTTCTACTTTATTGTCTCGAAACGGAACATTATAAAAACAAAGCCGACGCGCTGTAGAATTAATATTGGACGAGAAAGTTAAATAATTCTTGTCGAAATAATTTGATTCGTCGACGAAACAAATTAATCGACGTTTCTCCGCGAGCGGTGATCTGTTCCGCCGTGGATCCACTTTTAGTATGCATAACATTTTTATTATAATTCGGTGCATCGGTATTCCGGTGCGGATCCGCGGAGAAACACGACCCCCCGCGTGTTCGTTTTTCCATTTATAGGTTAGTTTCTTCTCGTACAGGAGGGCAAAATAAAATGTAGATTCGAGCAAGTTGCCGACGATCGATCTTCCCAATGGATACCAGCCCCGGCTTAGCCAGTAATGGATTTAGATGGACTTCGGAGTACGATCCCGAGTTTCGTTGCCAATGCTTTCCATGCACCGGAAACTTTGAAAAGCAACCCGATCGTTCGCTGTACTTTTAAAAATTGCAACGCATTAGCCGCTTCAAAATTCTCCCTCGGCTCGCGCACGCTGCGGTGCATGGGAAACTCCTTTACATCAAATTGCCAAATACGTTTAGCTAAAGTGGGCAGTTAATTAAAATAAAGGAAAAGAAATAAATATGAGCACAGAATATATAAATTAAATAAATGCGTTATTGGTGGCACTTTTAGTAATTATAAATTAGGTGTTTCCCTGAAAATTAAATCAATTTTTATATTATTCCTTTACTTTGTTAGATTAATTTATGGTTGAATTTTTATAATTTCTATTTATTTCTAATTTTAATAATAGTAATAATAATTTTCTCTATATCGTCTTTTTTACACAAAAATGTAGCTTAAAGCGAATACAACCCCATTCATACTCTTATAAAATAGTTCCACCAATGATCTTCGAGTTTTTCATTCATTTCATCGCATACATCGACTGAAAAATTTCGTATCTGTTCATACTCCCCGAAACAAGTGCATCAATCCGATTCGCACCAGCTTACCAAGGTTGCAACGCGTTCGGAAAGTGCGCGATTTTTTCGAAAGCGACTTTCATCGATCGTCGGCTCGGAAAAGCGAGTACCGGGGCCAGCGCGTTAAAGCGTTCGGTAAACAGGAAGTCGAAGAAACAACTCGTCCCTTTGATCGGCCGTGGACCGCTCTCTCCTCTTTTTTTTTCCCCCAGGATGGAAATTTCAGAACGCGGGATGCGCAAGTTCGTAAAAGCGCCGCATAACACTGTGTGCGCACACTGATTTTCGCTGCCCCCTCTGATGTTTGACGGCCGCCGCCTCGCCTCGCCTCCCTCCACCCCCACGCGATTGCAGATTATCGGATGGATCGCGTAGCATGTTTATCGCGAGGCTATAATACTGACCACGGTGAAGAGAGTAAAGAGATTTGCATATAAAACAAGCAATTTACTCTCCGGTATCGATGGGTTAGCTGGAAGGGGGAGGGGGGGGGGGGGGGGGGGGGACGAGGTTGGCGCGCGGTATAGGCCGGTCGGGGGAGTTATTACTCCTGTTTTAAAGGATAATGGAATAAAACGGTCGCCTTGTGTCCGTTTTACATTGTTATACCGGTTATCGGGGAATTTGCTTTGATTATATGGTGGAAACGCACGGCAATTGCGCGACGGACCCGCTATAGCGGCGTAATGGATGGGACGCGGGAGGTCGGTGACTTGTCGCTTTTGATATTTAATTCCGGTGAAATTCGGACCGGCTATCTTGCGCCATGATAATCCCCCCTCCCCCCTCCCCCCTCTTTTCCAACGGCGGCGATCGTTTGTTCCCGTTGCTGCCGTCCGGCAAAAGTATGGTCGATCCGCACGGATTTAGTACATATTTGTCCGGCATTATGAGTGATAAACAATTTGTGGCCGCCGCTTGTTTATCAGCCGTTGGTGGCCACTGAATACGACGCTCGCTCGTGAACCAAATAACCGACTTGTCAGGATGGCTTTCACTCGTCCGCCAACGAATCCCGACCGTGTAAATGTATTTTTATTTATGGTTTATCGCGTCGTGACTGTTTCACTGTTTGCCTTAGGCGAAATATCCGATTAAACAATTCGCGTGATTGTAGTTTGGTAAATTTGTAACGGTAAATATGTGCGAGCGTTAGTTTCTCACAGAATCAGATTTCCTCGTAAATGCGTGAAATTATTGTTAGATTTACAAAGATATATTGCTAAAAAATGATTCAATATATTCCTTTTTATAAGAAGATAGTGTATTAAATATTCAAGTGAATTGAATCTCGTGAAAAAGAAGAATCTGCATTTTATTTTGTTAGCAATTTGTGGTTGGTTATTCGGGCATCATTTTTAATAACTGCTTAAGCATGCGCATAAAACTCGGGTCATAAATATAAAATAGTGCTAATAATGAACAAAACTGACTTATTTTGTTCCTTTGGTTGCTAAGAGCACAGTCTCTAGTAGCGAACAAAAGAGTCATACTTAAAAGGATATGGATCATGAATTCAGACAAATAGAACGATCGATAGCCATGCATGACCTTATACATACAGGTAGCTTCTATAATAACCACTGTTTTTGCAGAAATAATTTTGTACTTTTAAAACGTATGAAACACAAAATCATGCATTTAAAAAATAACACATCAGACAACCCCCTTATGCAAATAAAACATGCATCTATAGATTTCAAGACGAAACGACCGAAATAAAATAGTAATAATAGTATGAAATGAAATTAAAATTCATCGACTTAGGATGAAAAACGTGCTCGTATTACCGAATTTACCGCGAGACGGTTTTTGTAACGGCAACTAATATCTATCCACCGTGTAACGTTTCTTTGGTAACGAAAGTAGAACGTATCGCGTGTCCAACGTTTCCTCTTCGTTTTTCCAGCGTATCCACAACAAACCGTAAAACTGGGTTTTGCTCGGGTCTTAATCTGCTTTCTTCTTATCCTTATACCACTCCCACGGAAAACAATCGAAAGCTCGACGTCGACGACGACGACGAAGACGACGAAGACGAGACGCCTTCCCCTTAAATCTAGTCCGTTTCGTTTTGAAATCCAATTCGTCCCGAGATAAAGTATTCATCCTCAACTTCTGTGAATCCCCCCCGGCATGTTCTTTGCTTCAATTTCATTCTCCCGTGAACAACTTAATTTAACGTCTCTATTCACCGCAGCGCAATGTCATGTTAATCTTAATAATCCACGGGCGGGGGTAACAATCGCCGGAAGATGCGACAATCGTCCAGGACCGATCTCCCTCAATCCTGACACTGACGGATAAGATAAATGAAACATTCATGAGCGAGTATTAACCGACCTCTTCCCATTTAGAATATTCCTCATTGTGCGCTCTCTATAATAAGTATCTTTAATTTGTATTTCTACGTTGTATTTCCACGGGGTGCCCCATAAGTCTCTAACAATTCGAAAATGGTGGATAGTTGAGATCATCTTGAGCAACTTTTTCCTTTACAAAAATTCGTTCAGAGACCTCGTTAACGAGATATTAAGAAAAGCAGTGACCAATGGTGGCGAATACTACGTTTCGTCCACCTCGCCGATGGAATAGTAAATTATTCCATATTTGGTAAAAAAATCAAGGTTTTCATCAAATTTTTGACAATCAATGCTCGAACTACTTGTTCAACGTTCTATACGGTTATACTCACCTGTTTTCCGGCCGTGGTAAATTTTGCAGCTGCCACAGGTCCCTCAGTGTTGGAACGTACACGTCGAAAGATGCGTAAAGTCGGCGCAGCATGTTGATGCAGAGATTCGCGCGCGTCAAAATGTTTTCCCGCGTTCGCAGCGCCGAAGGTTACGCGGCGCGCTAATTTCGACGAGAAGGAGAGGAAAAAGTGGTTCTCGTTTGCGAAAGGAACCGTGGAATCCGTGGAGTTTCGAGTGGACTGGATGGAAAAATGCAATATGGTCCGTGGCGCGTAAAAGATAGCGAGAGAGCGCGCCCGCCCGTCCCGGTACGAACGGCGTTTCCAGACAAACAGCTCAGCAATCACAGTGGAAGATGGAATGCAAAAAGTCCTTCAACCGGTAAACGTCCTGCGTGACGTTGCTCCGCGAGGAACTCCCTCCGGCTGGCGTCGTTATTGCTTTGCATTTATAGCCTCATTTTCCGTCCCTCTCGCTGTTTTCTCGCGAAAGTGCACCGTCGAGGTGGAGGGGAGGGAGGGGTTCGGGACGAACGATGTTGGCAGAGACCGAGGAACTTCTCTTTGAGATGGGAATCATCGAACGCGGCACGTTAAGACTTTCGAATAAGCCCCCGGAAAATCCGCTACTTTACGGGGAAACTAATCTCGAACAGATATAAATTGACTAGAAACGCGGCGTAAAAGTTGTACAATCGGCCCGTTTTATTACTTTAATTTCCAAATCCGGGACTCTAGATCGCGGGCCGCCGCTGCCGCCGCTGCCGGCCGCAGTACTAGGTCGCGATAATCGTAAAATTAACATAAATCTCGGCTGCAGCGCGCATAAACAGAAAGTTTTAGCGTAACTATGAAACCAGAAACTGTTCTTTCGTTTATTCCGACGCCGACGCGTTCTTTTTTTCTTTTTGCCCCCCCCCCCCCCCCCCCCCCCGCAATTTATGGACGAAATTTCGAATAAACAACCGCGTCAGCTTATCGCGCGATTTTTATCCACTTCTATAATTCTCGAATATGTATTCAAATCTCGTTCAACTCTTGTTAAACAAATACATACGTATATATATATTTATATTATACGTATATGTAGGTTTCGTCGAACATTCGTTCCGTGAAACAGAGATATTTAAAATACAGGATATTTCAATGGGAAGCAAAAGGAGAATGAATAATGCATGAGAAAGATTATAGTTCGGCGGATCCTTGTTTTTCGTTTAAAACAATTTCCACTGTCTCTCTTTCACGCTGTTTAATATTCATACGCGAAATAACAAAGATTTTATGAAGAATAATTTTCGCAAAGCCACGGCACTTCGAGCGCCGCGAATTTTTGGCCCATCTTCCGCCATTACGAGCGTATTAATCCGAAAACACGCAAACATCGAGGGTTGATTCCCCACCACCCCCCTCCCCCGTCAAAGTGAGTTTTCGTGAAAACATAATTATTCGTTGCATACTTTATTACGCTCTATTATTCATCAGCCTCGGCGCACAAAGTTTCGCGGCAATCAAAATTTTCATTTAATAACAACGATGATTAAAACGCCCCGAGTTTTTCTTTTCTCCGGGAGATCATTTCAATTGTTATCGCTGTCTCGTGTATCGTCGCCCCCGATTATAAAAATTCCCACGTGAAAACTGCCCGGCGCTTTATTTAGCGGATATCTATTAATAGGATTCTCGATGATTACGCTGCGACAAAGAGGAATTTAAAATGTGTCAAATAGGTCAATAAAAAACAGAGAGGTGAACGCGACACTCGAACAGCGATTCGCGAACGTTTGATAAATCGATCCTGAAACAATATCATTTGTTTGATTGCGATTATAATTGCTAGAGAATTTTTTGTTCGGATCATTTCGTCTGTTGCCGGGTTTTTTTCTAGGTTATGTGATCATCGAAGTTTTACTAATCTCAAGAGCTTGTCCTTCTATTTTTATAAAATTTCGATGATATATATATGAATAAATATAAGATACTACCATTTGTGCGATAGCTTTGCACGTGACACCAATATGGCGTCACCGGCATTTGTCCGCCTGTTTTCGTGGGACCTTAACATAGTGTCTGAAAAAATTACTGACAGATAGTGTGCATCCTACAGACTTCAAATATTTATTTAATTCATTTTACTCATTTATTCCGAGGAATAAAGTTTTACTTTAATGGAAGCATATATAAGTTGGTAACGATGGTGTACAATATGTTCCAACGATAATTTTAAACACCCTAAGGGGTTGTTCTATTATATCTGTTTCGCGTGTACAAAGTTTGCACGATTAATCACTCTATTAATACAATTTTGTGGTCCATATGTTGTTCGATGGTTCGAAGCAGAAATCGCGACGGGCAAGGCAAAGCCACGAGTTAAGGGCGAAACCACGGGTTAAGTGCAAATCCACGGGTTAAGAGCAAAGCCGAGGGTTAAGGGCGAAGCCTCGGGCTAAGGGCAAAGCTACGCTGAAGCGTTTTAGCGAAGTGGGGGCGTGAGAAAAGAAACAGCAAAGTGTTTACGTTCTCATACTATCCTTTCTCTCTCACTCGCACGCATTGCCCTTGTATAATATACTGATTTTTTGATACTCATTCCGTTTCACTTAATCTCGACGTAACCTACAGTCAATCTCCATCATCGTTTTCAACAAAGTAACGTGTCGTTACTGGTAGGGATCCCCTAAGGAAGGAACACCGTTGCCTTTGAAATTGCGGCCCTAGAGCCTTTCGATCGATGCTTGCCTTGGGCTGAATATCGCTGTCCGTACAGGCAGAATGTTGAACAGCTCTAATTAGAATATAATAGTGTGCGAGACTTGAGATCATTTTTTCTTGATGAATATTCAAAGATATGTTAAAAGAGAAAGTACTACCAAGAGCTTTAACATGGTTATGTGTGGTCAGTAATGCTTAGCATGCAGATACATATGCTCAGATTAATATAATAAATATTATATACAATATATAAACGAGAGTTTTTTAATTTGTATTATCATTGTAAAAAATATTAAAATTATAAGAAAGTAGTCATTATCTAGTATACCAGTTCTACTATCATCTAAAAATATCTAAATCCTTTGGACCAATTTTAAAAATATTATCGCGTTTTAAAAAGCATAAAAATATTAATTTGGACTCTTACTGTATATTTTATCCAACCTAAATTACTATATACAATATATAATCAGTGTATAAAATCAATTATAGACTCAGATAAAATAGTTAAAAAGCGAGATTTTAATTTCTATTGCCATTGCAAATAATAATAAAATTTTAAGAAAGTAATCATTCTATCATCTAAAAATATCCAAATATATGGGCCAGCCTTAAAAATGTTACCGCGTTAAATAAAAACGTCCACATATTAATTCAGAGCCACTGTATACCTGACCCAACTTAAATCACAGTACGTCAGACATAATAAAAAAAAGGATAAAATCTATCTTGTCAGAAAACGACCCGACAACATCTGTTAAGCTCTCGCCACAATGTTTCTAATATCCAGTGTTTATACAGTCCTGATCTTCCGCATTCGATAAGGATTTTATTCGCCGCGAAATTTCGCATAAAGATCGAATCGAGGCAAACAAACGGATCTGTAAATCATCGCCGAAACTAGGTTCGCACGGGCACGGATCTATCCCGTGGTTCCTTTAGGTCAGCTGTATTTCAAGATCTCGGTTTCCGCGGCGCGGATTTCCTTTATCTCGGACACGGTCTCCGCCTTGCTTTCGTGCTTTACTTTCAAGTTCATATCACTCTGTCATCGTGGAATCGGTGTAAACCCGTGGATACGTTCCGCGGCATAACTTCCCCCGGCGGATCGTGATTACCGCGCGGATGGAACGTGATTAGGGCGCGCGCCTAAAAAACCCGGCGCTCGTCCATGCACCGATCCCCGCCGATTGCAATCTTGTTTGGCGATATCCGAAAGTTAGTGAATCTTGGCGTAAAAACCGGCCGATAACGTTCCTCGACAGTTCTCGATAAAGCTTTTTTTTTCGGGGTGGGCGGGGGTCGGCTATGGGAACGGAAAGGTAAGAAGATTGTATCGGGATATAGCCGCTGATCGGACCGAATGATTATTCCTCCGTAGCGATTGCCCCGAGAAAGAGGGAACAGCCGATAAACTCACTTTTATTACTCGGACCCGGAGCCACTTTATCTTTGTAGAGCACGAACGGCTACCGTTCGCAATGGAATGGTATGTGTCCAATTAACTAGTGCTTTGTTTACGGTCCGCGTCATCGCTCTATTTTATTTTCAAATCTGCCGGCGTTGGTGGAACTTTGAATGGAGCTTTGTTACAGAACGTACATGCCAACTTTTGTTTCCGCTACGGTGATCCACGCGCACAAAACATTCGTAGCATAATCTTGCAGAAATATCTTCTACCAGGTTAATATTGGCTCTTTAAAATAGTCCCTTTTGAGAATACAATGAGTATGAGAATACAAGTAATATATACATAATAATATATTTTTCACATATATCGAAAAAAATTACGATATCCAACTTGTTCACTTGGTCTCGTCACTGCCTGACACTGTATATTTATTATCAAATATTTATATTATTTGACAAACAATTTTCCAAGAACAACGTTCTACTAAACGTTGTCCCACATTTCGCCTCCAATAAATTAATAGATTGTGAAATATCTAGTTCCGGCATTTAGTGGGAGGCGATTTAATTTTATCGTTCGCGCGCAGCGTGATAAATTAAACTAATAAATTCCGATGGGAAATAGGAACAAACAATGTTATTAATATATACGGTCTTGCTGGCGGCCACTCGTTCCATCGAATTAAAGCTCGCAAGGTTGCCGATGAAATCAGCGCGACGGAGTGTTACAGCTGTTTCCTGTAGCGAGTGCTTGTTAAACAACTCGTTAACTTGTACCCGCGGACGCCACAGTAGGATGTAAGTACCGATTCGGATTTACACTTCATTTGTACGCTACACACGAGCCGGTATCGCGAACCCGTTGCAGAAACTTGTTTAGCGAACACGAGAAGAGAGGCGGTGGACCGACGGACGGCATCGCTGAATTTCCTATAGTCTTACCGGTCGCTTAGTCCGGCTGCGGTCGCAAGTTGACCTATATATTGTTCGAAACAATGCCCGGTAATCAGGAATTTCAATATTAAAAACTTTTATTAGCTACGGCAAACCGTTCTTTAAAGAACCGAGATTCGATTAAATATCTAAGAAAAATCTGCAGTCGTAGTAGCCTTGAAAAGAACGGAAATGCGATTGTTAATATATATATATATATAAGGGGTTAAATAAAGTCTTTTGTAACGTTCAGCAATCCCTTGGAATGAAAGAGAATGAAATTTAATAATTGCTTTGGGGGAAACGGGAAACTCCCTTGAAAATTTTTCTATAGAAATTGTTCAGCTTTATGGAAGCCCGTGGTTGCATAATTTTCTGAACAATTTTATTCTTACTCCGTTCATTATCCTCTGACCCGGTAAAAGATTGTGCAGTTTCTCCAAGAAATAATTATATTAAATTATTACGCGCGGAGATTCTTATTTCACGTGTACTTAAGGGAAAATGTGTACGCGTGAATTTCTTGTGCACAGGCGCTTCGGTACGTGTTACATGAAGAACACGTGTATTCGAGTATTACATCGCGTTTATTTAAGTGAACGCGTAGCATTCCTCGTTTATTTAGTTACACGCAACGTATACTGTATTTACTGGAAAATAAACTCGCATCGCGAGACAATAAGTTACGCGAGAGAGTGGGGTTGGCGACGCCATGCATGTGTAGTTCCCACGCGACAAGAAGTCAGCTTTTCGTTTACATTGCACCCCCCTCTTATTAGTTACCTCGCCGCCGCAGCTGGTGAGAGGGGGAATGTAAACAGAAAGGTGTCTTCTTGCCGCGCGAGGACTATACGGGTGACGAAATAAGCGCGAATTAATACGGGTGTATTAATGCAGGTGAATTAACACAGAGGAATTAATACACGTCTATTTAAGCATATATATTATATATATGTTATAATATTTATTATTATATGTGATATAATTCACAGGCATTGTGTGCTTATTATGACATACATGGAAGTAGGAGTCTGTAAAAATATGATCTCTAATTACGAGACTTTTAACATAGATTTGCATTGTAAAATTAAATGAAATATCGATCCTATATATTTTATCAAATATGGCGAGCGAATAACTAAAATTCCGTGGTTCAATGTTTTATGTCTGAAAGAATGGTTTTTATAGTTAAAGCTATACGAAATTAGTTTTTATTAAATAATAAATTACTTTTTATAGCTATACGAAAATAGTTCGAAATAATAAAAGTGTAATGCTTAAAGAAAATAGTACTTAATACTTATTAATAACAGTTGTAATAAATCTATAGCTCTAATAAATCTAAATCGAAGTCTCATAAACTTAATAATAAAAAGATAATAAGATCTCAATTTTTCAATGGATTGAAGGCAACTCTTTCGACCGAAGATAAAAATTTGCGGAACCGACGACTTCAAAGATCTCGAATAACGGGGCAATTCACGCAACAGTAGCAATCCAGCGGCGAGATCGCACAAGTGCAATAACTTCATTCCCTATGATTTTTACAAAAAACTTTGACGGACACCGCATACCGCATCGTTTAACGAAAGCCGCGCACACCACGGCGAAGGATTCCGGCTATTCGTCACACAGTCACAATTGCTTCCACTATTCGTCAAAAATAATGGATATCGAACGGGAAGTTCTATCGCTGTTTTGATTCGCTACAAGCGTTTTTTGTGGATAAGCCCTTCGAAAAACGATGTCGAGATCAAAGTAGCACACAGTTGCCGTAGATGGCAATCAATGTATTGCGGTAAACCGTTTGTCAGGCGTACACTCGATGAGAGTCATTCATAAACGATTTACGTATCGATTGAATAAAAAGAGGGAAACAAGCGTTAATCGATCGTGCAAGAAAGTGTCGAAAAATTTCGGACACGTATAAGAGCAATTCGAAACGCGAAAATAGTAGATTTCAACCAGTTTTATACTTCACCTTTTTCAGTTGACAAAATTTACAAATTTACATCGTGAAGTTTTTCTTGAAAATATAGAATCTATGAAACGCTGCATTAGAGCTAGAAAAACTAATGATCACTTTATTTTATTTCATTAATATGTTTATTAAGTTAATAAGAGTGCATGTCACATATTTATAATAACGTCAAGCAGAAATAACAAGCAGCGAGGTCACGAGAAAAATTTAATAACATCCTATCATTATACCAAATTTAACGAAGTCACCAAAAGTAGAAATAGACTTTGATCTACTTTCGTCGCATTCGATCCAGAAAAATTGTATCTCGCACGAAGATCCGCAGTCTAACCATCGAGTTTTCCAAATGTAATATATTCCGTTCGGCTAAGACACGATCCGCAGGATTCCGGAGAAGTTCACCGTGTAGGCCATATCGAGAGCAATGCGCGGAACGTAAGCCGGAATATAACTACCTTGTATGTTAATAATCGTCGTCGCAGGACCTTAATCGAGGAGTTCTACTGGAAATTATTTATACATTCCACGCGATTCTGAACGCGATGTCTTTTGTTCTTGTTCGCGTGTCCCATTGTCGTTGGTTGTTATTACGACAAAATTCCGCGAGGTTTCTTGCGGTAATGACCATAGGACATTAGTTTGTCGAGCAACACACGCTTTCTTCTGCCGCGAACCGGCTAATAAGGGAAGGGACACCGCTGCTGCGCGCTGTTTCTTATTCGCGGTGAAAAAAACGCGACGGGGTTCAAAATTGTTTAAGTTACCCACGCACGCTTCGCGGAATTTATTGTTCACTGTCGGGCATCTTGCATTGTTAGTGAAACTTACCTAACATTTGTTTCAATTTTTTCTTCGATGTTGAGGTTATGTCAGCATTATTATTCGCGTAGTTTCAGCGGTGAAAATTTGGTCGTTTGTCATTTTAAAACTATATTTAATATTGGATTTAGACCAGATTTTAGACCAGTTGGCTCGCCTAATATTTTGACATAATTTTTTACGAAAATGTTCTGGTCAAACAGAAAATTGTAAGAATTTAACTTATTATTTTAATTTAACTTAAAATTTTAAAATATTTCATGAGTATTAGAGTTACCCTTACTATCCTTATTACTCTCACCCTACCCACATTTTCATCCAAACGATGCACCCGAGAATATAACGAGTCAATTTTGTTCGCGCACAAAGGTCCGCAGTCGACAAATGAACGCATCGTTTATACATTCGCAGAGAAATCGTAATCGTCCTTGTAATTCGCGATACGGTGTTCAGCGGGGATCGCGCCGTTAAGCGGTTTATCGCTGAACCGCGGTCTCGTTTCCATGTCCGATCGAAGGGCGGGGATTGGCAGGGGAACAGGGGGGGGGGGGGGGGGCGGCAGCCGTGACCCGATAAAGCTGATTTTAAGTCGCCGCACGGAGATAACTCCTCACTTTTCCTGGCCGACCCCTACCACCACCCCGTTTCTCTCGTTCTCTCGTTCACCTCCTCCTTATCCAGCGGCCACGATCGGGGGCTTCTGGTCTTGTTCCATTCCGCGGGCGTTAGGGGCTCCGCGGCGACCTTTGCTAGCGAGGCGTCGGCGACGCGAGACAGAGAAGGGCGGGCCCCGGGACGACGACTCAATGCGGGACTGATTGGTCCGCGCGATTGTCCGTTCCGCGCGATTGTCTCCCGGGCACGACTGCCAAAGAAATCCGGTAAAGGGGAACGTCAAAGGCCGCGGGCGGAGAAAAAAAAGGAGTCGCGGCCGATGGAGCCCGGGCCAGGGGATGCCGATGAGAGGGGCCGAGGGGGTTGATCCTTTCTTCCGGTTTTTCCTTCGGGGCTGGGACGGCTGCGATCGTCTCCGGCGAGCACGGACCTCGACGCCTGCTGGCGACTCTTCGCGCGTTCTACCGCAGTCAACCCTCGGCAAAAATGCTGTCGATATCAATCGCGTGACACGGTTCGACGACGGGTCGGCTGAATTTACCGGCTACTCGAAATAGTTACCACGGCGGTAGCAAGTTTCGATCGAAAACCACCGCAGCGAGAATTAACATGCCTGATTCGATCTTTGATGTCCGGACACTTTTGACAGGCTTTTCCGTTTTATCGGCGATGGAAATGTTTATTTCGTTTGTAAGAAGCTTGCGCGAGCGATTTATAAAATTTCTTGTTTAACCCCCATCTTGGCACCATCTTTCTAACTTGAGTTCTATCATTGATACTAGTGTTAATGTAATAATAATTATTATCACTAGCTCAACAGTTGTTATAATTCTTGTCAACAGTTGTAATCACTCCGTTCATTGCTATTTTTTATTACTATATTTTTACAGCATTTGCTATATTTTATGAACTACGTTATTTAAGAAATATCTCAAAAAAATTAACACGAAATCGTAACGTAAAAATATTCGTTACAGAATTAACGTTACACCGCGATGAATATCATAAATACTTTTTCCCGTCCGTTTTAATTAACAAATTCTACCTTTCCGCGTATCCCGCGGTACAAATGAAGCGTGTTTGTTTAATTCGAAGCGTTCGCTTAAAGTGCTTAAAATTAAATATATCGCGATACGGCGTAACTCGGAGATAAATTAAACATAAATCATGAACGAAGGATATACGAAACGTCTACGTAGCCTGTGTTAAAATATTTCTCCTGTCCCGAGCACGGAATTTGGAACAGCGTTTAAACGTCTCGAGTTACAAAATGCTAATAATTCGCGGAACTTGCGGCGGTGAAATTTGAATAATACCGACACGCTGGAAAGACGGACAACGGGCTTCACCTGTCAATGATAATTTTCGGTTCTTTGTGGCACGGCGAAGTAGGAACGAACGGAACGTAGATCTCGTTGGAATGAAATCGAAGGATGAAATAGGGCAACGATATTAACTAAAAGGGAGTTTGGATTGAAAAGGAAAAGAGAATTTCTTTCTTCGTTTTATCCTTTAGATCCGGATTCATTTTGCTGGTCACCCACGTAGTCATTGACTTCCTATAACGTTTGGACTTTTATACGTTTCTCGGCTTTCAATGTTCGGGGAAGAAGCATTGCTGGCATCAATCGTGAGGAACGAGCGTGATTTTCTTCGATAAAACGACTCCGCCGGGCCACGGAACCGTGAGATCCTCGAAACAATGATGCACCGTGCCCTTCTTTGTCGGGCCCAGTCACCATGGAGGAGATATCTCAAAGGAGATTACGTTTCAAATTTTTTGAAATTCTTTCTGTGTCACGGCATTAGGGGCAGTTTTCTTTCCGGATCCAATAGCGACTTTTACCTTCTCCCAGATTTAAATGGATAAATGTTACAGGCACCGTGGCCTCAAGACATTTTTAGTTTTAACGCGTACAGTGTTCCTTTTTTATTTATTTATTAAATCTGGTAATCACCTTACAGATTTATTAGCATTACGCACAGCAGTGTTCATGAAAACAATCTATAAGCAATATTAACAAAATATAAAAATAACGTAATTGTGTGATACATAATTATAAGTTATAAAATAAATAAAAATTATTATGTTATTATATTATGCATTTTGAGATATCTGCGATGTTTAATCAATGCTGGAATTTATTTTTTGCAGCTATGGAATTCTTAATAAAATTTCCATAGGTTCCATGTTACACATTTTTAAGATTTCTATTGCAAATGAAACTGAATAGTTTCTCTTAATGTAGTCCCCATTTCTGTTCTACTTCATTCTCTTCCCTTCAATCGTGCATACGTAATTACCTTTTACTCTTAATGCCTTTCTAAGTAACATCGTCGCTTACCACGTTCACGCATTTGATTGATTACTTTCTGCGGGGGTAGGCCTATGATTTCGAGCTTTCAGCCGGTAATGCACGTGTAACTAAAAATTTTAAAGTGCCAGGTTAAGTCTCTGTTCAAAATCTTTATATCAAACACTATTACTGATACGAACATGTCGAAGCTTTAGCAAAAATAATATTGAAAATTTTATAAACCTGTAATATATATAATATAGTGAACCTGGAAAAAACCGGTTTTATGTGTAAAAAGTGCCGAACGGCGGGAACGAAAATTTTCGTTGGAAGCTGCGCCGTTTCTGCTGGAAATTAAATCTCAAAATTTGTCACCCTCGTATAACAGGATCCGGCCAGTTTCTTCTGTTATTAATTCCTTTCATTTTTACCGCGCTTACTTTTAATTCGGTTCATTTCGATTTTACCGACGCGAATGTTATAAAACGTTGCTCGTCTGGGCAGTGTCATCTTAATTAACCTCGTTCGTTTTTAACAAAAATGCACCTTGGTATATTTGTGATAGGTGAACCGATATGGAAAAAGAGAACGGAAAATAGTAAGCTCTCATTGGTGCCACGGTGTTCAAGTTATTAATAATTTCTCGGCAACCTAATCGCGACCTTGTGTATCATTCCGGGTTCACGGTAAGCTACTCTTTCATTCTTCAGAAACCCTTTCATCTTTCCCTGTCACATTTGTTGACCTCTACGACAATGCCGCCGCTTTATTATGCTTCTCTCCGTCCTCTTTATTTGCCCTTCTCAAGAATTACTTTTGGGTTACCTCTTTCGTTCTTTTCTACCGGTGTATTGGGAGCTCCTTCATATTACATTACGTTCTTACTCTGTGCTACGTGCACACTGTTACATTCTTTTCCATTTGTCCTTTGTCTTCCGTTTCAGAACTTCCATGTTCACTGAAAAAAACTTGAATAACCCGCGAGGGTTCCTTTTTCTCCTTTCGTCGCACGCTAATATTTCCATCCAAGCGTGTAAGAGTGTTTTTTCACTGCTTCAACATCATTAAATAAATTTTTTAGTTATTGCAGCTCTTTTGCTGTTTTCGGTACATTGACGAAATTTTATTTGAGGAGAGCAGCGATCTAAATATATATTAAAATGTTTTCAAAAATGAATAATAAAGGAAGTAAAAAATATATAAAACTATATATATTAAAAACATATATTTATGTGTCTATATATAAATATATGTAAATATATAAATTATAAACCTGCTGATATTTGATGAAAGAAGCAATCTCCTATACATTGCTCAATTATCCAGAATAATTAATTGAATAGTATTCATGTGAACTTCGATTTTAATAGATGATATTATAAATCTCAAAAATATATATTAAAATATATAAAGAAATGAATAATAAACTAAGTAAAAAATATATAAAACTATACATATATTAAAAACATATGTTTACACATAAATTTATATAAATATATAAATTACAAACCTCCCTACAAATACCAAACATTTTTAGCACCAAAATTGAAGAACAATGTTCGCAGACCAAAGACAAAACCGATCTTTCGTTCTCGACTCGACGAGTCGCATTCGCGCGGTTTATTTTGTAAACGCGGGTAGCAATTACGAAGTATTAAATCTCGCCATTAGCGGCGCACGAATTAAACAGATTTCACTGGCGACACAAGGACACGCGAACGCGGTTACGCGGATGATGAGAGAGCTTCCCGGCGGAAGCTTCTTGAATGATAACTCGGGAACTTCCGAGAGCATTGGCTCGTTAGCAATAAATAATATTTCAAAGAGAAGATCCACCGTCGCGCGGAGTATGTATGCGCAGCTGTCCAAGAATCTCGGGGTTTATGTTAGCTTATTGGTCACTTCAGCGAGCCTCCGCGACTCGACGATCATTGCGACTCGTCGGGTAAACCGGCGGCCGGGATCGCAACACTCGAATTAAACTGTTCCGAACACTTCGGCCCAAGTCCGCCTGCTATTACGTCCGCTGGAGAAAGCTTTCCAGGTACTAGAATTTCCTCGAACCCCCAAGTATGTCAGCGCGGGTTCGCGCAATCCAGGTAAGTTGTAAGGTATGCGCATAAATTGATTCTAATAACGGCGAGATTGATCAGCGTGCTCGCTTCGAGGGACACGCGAAATGAAATATTTTTCTTTTCTATTGTATAGTGGTATTAATAGACTTCGATGGATGTGAAAATATTTTTTCCAGATTTGTCGTTTCGACATTAAAACTGATATAAAAATTCTCTATATCTGTTAAAAAAAAGAATTTTGAGAGCTCGAAAATAGTACAAAAAATGCATAAATGGCGCAGTCTAGTAATTTGCTTGCATAGATGTACAATCAGATGATGCACTTACAATAAAAATAAAATAAATAAAAATAAAAAATAAATACCAATCAGTGAAAGTACCAAAAAATATAACGAGTACTATTACGTTGTTACTAACATCTTAAAATTGTTAAATAAATTTATTTTGATGTACATAGGTCATAGTAAAATTCTAGCAAAAGCAGAGTAATTATCAATTGATTTATCGAGGTGTTAATTGCCAGTTGTTAATTGCCAATAAACGAGCGAGCGTTTTTCTGGCGGCAATTACGGCATTAGAGTGCTTCCACGGAGCACGAAGCAGCCACGGCGCCTAGTATTTCCCTCCCGCCCTTAGTCAGCAACCAGGGCGCTACGCCTTTGGTGTCATCTGTTATCTAGTTCTATGAACGGGCGCATATTACAGTAGTATACTCGAGTATTGGCGCTCCTTAGGTCGGAGGAAGCATATGCGCAGATAAACATGGTCTCGCGTATCGTAAGTACCATGGCTAGTGCATTAGGTAAAGGGGGGCTTAACTACGCGCAACATGTAATACCGCGAAATGAGAGGACTGCCGGGCTTAAATTGATAATTTGAGCCCTTTATATCATTTCTCATAGTCGCGGCCGGGGGAACGCGACGCTTTATTCTCGGCGCATTCGACGCAGCCGTTAACTTCTGTGTAATTTCGTCGAAACAGTGGCTGCCGGAATTCTTGGCGACGGTCGATCGTATCAGCCGAGACATGAATACGCGTTTTCGAAGAATTGAGGGAATTTGCGACTGAGAGATATAATAGAAGTTCGAGTGTACCGCCGCGGGACGCTGTGAGTTGTTTGCGCTGAACGGTGGTTTAATATCGTTCATTTTTTCTTCCAATCGACATGGTGTCTACTCGGTACAGTAGTTATAAATATAGATAATTAATAATAATTACTGTTAGTAATAATTACTAATAAAATAAATTAAAGATATAAATATATAAAAGTCTGCGTTTGCACTGTGTATTTATTAATCTAAAGGATTAAAGCATCCTTAATTTATTTCAGAAAAATTGTCGTCCTTTCTATACTTATATTTCTGCTTTTGTACTCCTAGACCTAGTTTCTCCTCAACAATTGTATCCGATTATAAAACAGAGTGAAAAATTAGTTAATAGTGAGTTAAAAAGTAGTTAAAAAGTGGTTAATTTCCTAATTTCGTATTATTAGAAGTTTTAAAATTTTTGTGAAAATTAAACACATCTTTTTCAGATTTGTCAAAAATTGACCATATAAAAGAAAGTCTTCCTATTGTATAATACTTTAAATGAAAAATTACACTTACAATAGATTGGATACACGGACACGATTTACAGTAAAATAAAGGATAAAATAAAATAATCATATATTGACAGGCAGGTGGTTTATATTAAATTCAAATAATTAAAATATAGTATAAGTAGTATAGTATAATATATATAATATAAATATATATAGTATAGTATGATAAGTAAAATAATTTTTACAAATATTTTTCCCTTTTCTCGTTTTCAAATTACTATCTTCTAAACAATACAACGTTGTAAATCGAATCATTGGTATTTAAATTTATTTGAATAGGACACATCTATATCTTCACACTTGCTGTTCAATGTATGCGCATAGTAATTTGATAAGTAAACGCAATTCTCAAGGAGTGAAAAAGCTTCCAAAGGCGAAAATATACATTCTCCCGTCTAACCTGTTAATAAAACGCAGGAACGGAAACGTAACAATCCAAGTCGACGCTTTTGTTACTAGATGTTACTAGATGCAGTCGCTACAGCTGTTTCCACGCACTGAAATAGTTGCTTCGAGCGCCGGAACAAGGAGATCGGCGCCACCGATCAGATTATTAATGCACGTCGAACAGCCCATCGGAATGAATGAGCAATGAAAATCCTTCGCGCAACTAACAGCAAGTGTTCGCGTGAAGTTTCATTACGCACCCTCTACGTATAAATTTCAAATTCACATGCTGTACAAGAGTAAATTCCCGTGCATGTTCGATGTAATGTATTCCGAACACGGTTCTACTTTTCTTTTTTTTACGAGGCGAATGTAAAATGCGTCTTTAAGATCACACGGTTTAATTTACAAGACTAGACTCTCTGTCTGTGTGTACGTGCGTGTGTGTGTCGCAAGTCTCGCGAAATCGCATTCTTAGAGGCAGTTCGTTTAGCATAACTTACGAGAAACGCGGCATTCAATTTTACGCCTTTGAATACAGCATGCAACGGTACTTCTGCGCGCGAGTTGTACGTACGAATAATGCTCGAGACTGTTGGAAAAAGTTTGTTGTCTCCGCATCGTTCAGGTTTGCTGCAATAAATTATTGAAAATCGTAACGCACACTTGCGTAATCCAATGAAGATGTTAGAATTAATTTATTGTACAATCGCGACGCTACAGAAATGCTAAGTAAAGAGCGTTAATAACAGCGACAAAAATCTCGATAATTGATCTTGGGAATTATTTTTTATCGATTTGTGATTCTGAAATCTTAAAGAATTAATTTTTGTTCGCAATAGTGCGAAAATTTTACTCAATTTAACGTTTAGCGCTTCGGCTCCTCTTCTTTATGGCAAGGGTAGTAATATTAAATTAATTCGACTACTGACAATATTTTCTCGTAATATATTTCGATGAAGCCTTTTTAGTTGTATTGTTCTCCGAACAGGCATCGCGACCATAATTAGGGCTCTCGGGTAAAGCGGGCCACTCTGTGTAAGTATCCGAATCAAATAAGGTCCACGAGTGCCGTCCAACCCTTACGCGCGCCTCTTACTCTGAAGTAGTACGTGTTACGAGCGTTCCTCGCCTTTTGGTCACGCATTGTTTACCCTGTAACTACCCCTCTCTTCGTCGGCCCTCGACGCAGCCGTGTTCGTCTCTTGTGTCGACAGCGACGGAATAGACGTGGCCGAAGATAACGCTGGAACGTTACAGACGGTGGAACAACGATCGTCTCGCAGTTACGCATCGTTCGCGCTGTCGCGTCGGAGTGACGCGTACACACGGCGAACTCTTCTTCTTTGCCGTGGACATTGTCAACTTTGCGAAAACTCGTCGACCGGCGAAAGAGTTTCAAATGTTGTTAGCGAAAAATTGTTGCTCGAATTAATTCCATTATCGAGTTTCTCGTCCAATGCAGCTCAAGATGTGTGTCATGGAGACAAATATATTTTTTTAAACTCTGCGAAGAAGAATTAGGGTAAAATTATATATTTTATTAATTTAGAATAATTATTATTCGCCTATGATTTATTGGATATTTTATGTACATAGAAAGACAGATAGATATTAATAAGTGGATTTTTCTTAAGCGGATATTACAAGTAAATTATTATTAAGTATTGTAAGTAGATTATTAATAAAGTCATTATTTTAGTTTTTTAAGAAATGAAAGAATATATACATAATTCAGTGACACGTATCAATAATATACTTTCTCGTCGTTCGAGGCGCATGGCAAGCTAATTTCACACCCAAACGCGTACATTATTTACAGATAAAGCGTTCGAATCATTTAATTGAAAATTGTTCTCCCCGTTGCCCACCGAAATTAATTAAACAGAACTTGTTAAATTTTAATGCTATAGTTGCACTATCCAGCGCAGCATTACGGCGAAATTTTACGTTGCCATCAACTAATTGGATTTTACAAAGTATTCCGAACTGTTATAACTGTAACCTTGATCCTTTGTTGCCAGCCCCGCTGGTTTTAACATGTGGTTGAAAGTGCTAGGTATGTAATTAACCCTGAAGGTACTTTAAAGCACCATTTTCATTAAAACGCCGCTATGAACCAGCGCGTTCGAATTTTCCTTGGCTCAATTTAGTAATTTCATTCATCAAATTATATATTAAATACAATAATAAACGATTAAAGTGACAGTATTGTAATACATTAAGAAAAAAAAATGATACAAGAACAATATATGCACATATATTGCTATACTAAGCTATACTAGTATAGCTTACACCAATAAAAGTACATATCAAGAAAAATGGTAATTTATTTGTGAAAAAATTCGTTCGCGAAAAATTCCACCGTACCCAAGAGATTATTTGCTATTATAAATCCGTAGGGCGCACGAATTATTTCTTACCCGAACGAAAGCGCAATCCAGCGAGGCCACCCGAGCCAAGGACCTCCGAAGCGTTCGAATAATTCGCGAACCGGGCAATATCTCGCGGCGATTGCCGCCGGCCGATCCCGCGTTTATTTCGGGGGCCTCGAAATTTTCTCCGTAACATTTTACGGAGGACGCGGCCGAGATTTTTACAAGTTGAAGCCCCGGCCCGGCGAGTAAAAAGATCGCGTTCGCTCGTCGCAGAAAATCCTAAATAGCGAAACATCAACGGTAACAACGCGACGGGCTCCCTCGTATTTTTCTCCCATCAACGTTTTATGCATGTTTATACTTTCCCAGGGGCCAGGTGGCTGGGGAGGGGACGCGAGCCGAAGGAAGGACAAGCGGAATGCGGGGGGAAAGGTCGGCTGAAATTCCCGAGTCCGTAAGAGGGTAATATGAAATTGTGTACGAGCGATACCCTATAAAGTCGCATAAGTCTTTCGATCCGAAGCTGGCTACTACCCGTAGCCGGCTACCGCCATCGGCCGGCTACGGTATGCAGGATGCGTGGCGCGCCGGGGGTGTATCGTGTAACGCGAGAAAGAACTTGCGCACTTGATGTACCGTAAAATCCAATTGCGAGTCGCAATGGGCGAAACCGGAGGAACGACACGTGGGGGGGCATTAGCCACGAAACGTGCCGGCGTCGAGCGAAATATGTCATACGGCGAGAGAGAAAGAGAGAGAGAGAGAGAGCCACCCCTCCCGACCATTTTCTCCAGTTTTTACAATCCCTTCCGCGCGCAGCCTCCTTCACTCCTTCCTCCTTTTCCCGGCGCCGAAAAATTTCTCTCGGCGAAGGGCCGCGTTCGGCGCGCCGGTTTTTCGGTATCGACTGGCCCTTCATATTTTTCCTTGGCGAGTAACTCTTAAATTTCAAGGATCGGGAACGAGAGGTCCATTCCGCTGTTATTCGATATTCCTTTTTCGTTTAAACATCGCGTTTTACGCCTCGCCCTCCCTCCCCACCACGGTTGATGGTGTGCGAGCGGTGTTATGACCGAAATTGGCGCGCGAAACTGTCCGCCTGAAATATGTAGGGTGCGCGAGAAAGCTGAGGGAACCGGATCGTTAAAATTCAGTTGTTCCGTTGTTTTCTTTTTATACTCGAGGCGTTTTCGATGCTTAAATTGAGAATAACGTCTGGAGCTTTGTCGCCGATGCGAGACGCTAGGTGTTTGTAAATTTCGCTGCGACCTAAATATTGGCGCCAGTGCGCGGCTGCTCGATTTTAATCTGTCGCCTATAATACGCTGGATGATTGCGCCGTGACCCGCGTTGATATTTAATTGCACTCGACTCGGAGGCGACATCGAAACTTGCTGTGTCACTCTTCGAAACAATTTTAATGTCATCGAATTTTTTTGTAGAAAATGGAGTGTAACTGTTGCCGGAGTTATAAAATTCAGTGTCGTTTGCATAAAATAAGTCGTTTGAAATGGAAACTACTATAGAAAGAAAGTATTTTAGATTTCAAGTTAAGATAGCTTCGAGTGTGAAGGGTTAAATATTTCAAAGAATTTGATAAGTAAAAGACAAACACTGAAAAGTGAGCTAGCTGACAAGTACAGTTGAAGCAATAAATAAATGAAACAGAAGAATAAAAGATCTGTTTTATAGTTCAACGAATAGAGTAAAAAAGGTTGCCTATAATATATGACAAAAATAGTGTAATAACAATTGAAAATATAAAAAGTAGAATAACATCGATTCTAGATCTAAGAGCTAGCTGTTAAGTATAGTTGAAGCAATAAATAATTGAAACAGACAAATAAAAGATCTGTTTTATAGTTGAACGATTGTAGTAAAAAAGGTTGCCTATAAAGTATGTCTAAAATATAGGAACAATTAAATACCAAAAAGGGAGAATAACATTTCGATAAAAGGATAATAACATTTAACGATTCTAGATCTAAGAATTATAATAAAATCAATCCTAAATTCAAAAATTAGATTAAAATCGGAATTAATACGGTACATGACAGAGTAAATGAATTGGGTCGATGATTGGTCAGACATCCGGAGTGAGGACTGCCTATGATCAGACGAGTAGAATCGATGCGCTCGCTAATCAGACAGATAGTATAGGCGCTGTTAACGGTCGGACAAGTAGTATAATGACGTTGAATGGACAGCTAAGTGGAACTGAGTCGATATCTAGCAGACATATGGAATAGGACGAGATTATGGGCACACAAGGGGAATAGTGAGGACGTGCGGTCGTGCGATGGAATAGTCCTGATCTACCGCGGACAAGTAGAACATCAATTTAACCTTCCATAATACACTCGCAACAAATGCCAGTAATGATCTTTTTTATATTTTACAATTATAATATTGAAAGAACTTTAAGAATCAAAAATCCTGAGTTACTGTCGAACATCATACGTCGCATCCGTCGCGGTCGCGTATCTCCTAGAATTGCTACTGTGTAAGACGTTTGTGAACAAAGAAACACGACAAAATATCTTCATACGAATTCAATCTTTTCCGACGCAGTCAAGACGTTTGCAAAAATCTCGAGCCAACGGCGTTCCCTTTTTCGTCAATTGATCCCGGCGAACTGAAATTTGCACAAAGGGTTCACGTCGACCGTGTTCTCGCGCGGAGCAACAAACGACCGCCGCAGACAACATCAGTTTCTCAAACAACCGCGGAGCATAATGCTATTTTCGTTTGCATGGTTTCTTCGGGGGAAACCGGGTTCGCCCTTCGAAAAAGAATACCGGTCTACTTATATTTCCGAGCGAGGAAAGCACGGCGGTGGCTCGAACCGCGCGGACCGATCAATTCCGCGAGGTCATTCCTTCGGTTTGCACAGACCTTATCGAGCACAGGTCTCGAAAGCCTCGATCGGGCTGCAGCGGCGGATGCACGAGGCAAAAATCGGATCTCGAGCGACCAGCCATCCGTTTCGCCTCTACCAAGTTGTTACGCGTCTTCGCGCGATCCAAGATATCGCCGCCCCGTGTTTGTCGAGTCCACGGTTTCGCGGCGGTTTGATCTTGTTTTTCATGGCGTCGGTGGCACAGGATCATTACCGGGCTCGCACGGATGGCGTTGTTTACACAAACAGGTTTCCGCGTAACAGGCGTCGTCGCCGATTTGGACGGACGGGTGATAACAATCGCGAAATGCGCTCTTGTTACCACCCCTCGACTCTCCACCATTCTACGTTTTCTTTTCTACGGAGACACAGCAGCGTAGATCAGGAAAAAAATTACTAGTTGTATTTATAGGCAATTATATCTAAAAATTCTGAAAATGGAATTGTTAATTTCTATTTTATTTCAGTTAATATCATCGCTAATAAAAATGAAACATAATAATATAATAATAATAGAATAATAATAATAAAGTAATAATAGTGATGATAATAATAAAGTATATTAATATAGCAATAGTAACATAATAAAATTAATTTTATATATCATTATTTGCAACGACCAACTTGATGAACGAAGTGTGGCAATCCAGAATGAACAAATAACTTTCTATTTCATTCGACATTTATAATTTTCCCATTTCTTCTTACCCTTCGACATCAAATACGTTTTCGCTCGACCAAGATTTCGGTATAAACATTTTCGCGGCGAGCGTAATTGGTTTTGCATGATGGTAATCGCGGGGCAAATTGCTACCGCTGACCGCAGCCCATTCAATTTACGAGTGATTCACGCAAGTACATCATGCCGTGATAACTGCTCGTTATCGGACCGGCGGATCCCGGTTGTTTTTGCCACGGACCACTTCGAGACCCCGTATCTTCGAACGTGATTCGATAATGCTTGTCACGATGCAGCTTCGCCTGACAGTTTTATGGAGCCGCGACAGCATGCTGCGCGCGAAGTGCTGCCTTGAATACGGATACTCATAATCCCGCGACGCTTCAATGCCGCGCGGCACCCCTTCCCTCCACCCTCCCCCGCGCATCAGAACTTAAGGGATAACGGTCCGGGGATGTTTGGAGAAATCGATTTTTTTTGTTCGCATTCTATGAAGCCCGTGTGTTAGGCACGCGGCTGATGCGAGTTACGCAGCCTCTTGTGCGATATCGTGTCCATAAAATTGAAAAGACGAGAGCGCTTCTACCGCGGGCTTAGGGAAATTTGATTCCGAGCGGAGATAACGGAGCGAAATTTCGAAAAATGAAGCATTCGCGGCTGGTGTTTATTTCTGTTTTATAGGTGACTTAACCCTTTGCACTCGAAGCTATTTTAACGGTAAAAAATAATTTTTCTGACACTGAGCATTTTTTTATATGACAAAATGTAATTTATGCATGTGAAAGTGAATCTTGTAACTCATGCAACGACGCTTTTAATAATTTTTAAAATTCAATTTTTCTTAGTGTAAAAATTATTTTGGAACGTGCTGAAAGGATTTTAGTAGGTGACTCGGAGTCACCACTCGAGTGCGAAGGGTTAATTTTCTGTGGAACATTTTTGCATGTGACTTTCGATTAACTTGATTGAATCTAAAAAAGCTGTGGAAAAGTAGAAAATGCAAGGAACGATTTTATTTTTCCAGGTGACAATTAACTAGTTTATACAAATAATCACGTTACGGTGGTATCCCTTTGAAACAGTTTTTTTTTTTTATCGAAAGGTAACTTTACTCCATTTACTCGATACACTTTTTGCGTAGGCGCAGCGAATATCGATTACGCGTTACTTAATCAATTTCCATCGTTAATGTAATATAAAATACCCGATTCCTCACCTCTGTTCGTGATAGGGTGGTCGCAATTTCCGGCGCCGTACGCATACGACAGTTTATGCACTTAGGTTCTCTAACTCCGCCAGTTGCTATACTGAAATCACTTCCGTCTTAATAAGTTCGGTGCTCTGTATTTGACGGTTCCCAGATGGAAATCATGCGATGCAAATGAAGCGCGAGATTAATGGCTTTCATTATCGCGTTTAATCGAGGGAAAAATAAAAGAACGAGACCGAGAAACACGCGCAAACTATTTCGTACCGTGATATAGATAATTTCATAGTATCATCAATTTTTTCATTAAAGATTTTTACGCTAATTTGTTACAGAAGACAATTGTTAATTCTAATTATCGTTTTCCATTTCTATTTTCCAACATAAAAATGGAAATATTAAAAATGGTTGATTAAGGAAAATTGAAAAATTTCTGAGTTAATACAAATTTCTGTAGACTCTTTTTTAATTATTTTCACAGCTTATATGCGTTTTTTAGATACTCTGCTGTTACTTTATTTACTGTTTACCTCAACCTAATTTTTCTTTAATTTTTTTAGTAGCCATTCTTTTGTATTTTCATTTTAAAAACGATATAACTTCTTTGTCTCATTATTTTAAATTTTATTATATTTCCTGTACTGTATATATGTATATATTTTTACTAATTCTTTAATTTTCAAACTAATTCTTTCTAATAATATTTTTGCATTGTATCATCATACATATATTTCTATTTCTATTGTTCAAAATCTCTTTCACACCACTTCGTTTCATAATAAAGTGTTTTCTACCCATGCACACGAACAAGTTAACTCGGGAAACGATAACAATGTATTTAACAGCCGGCAGAGTGTGAGTACGGAAAGTCCACCGTCCGGACAGAATATAGAGCGCGCGGCGATTGGTACGAAACCCTCCAAGCAGCCCCGGTTATCAAATTAATTCACGTGTCTAATAAGATCGCCGGTTTCGAAGTGTCTGCCGTACCGTGCTGTCTCGATTTCGATTCCGGCTGGTACAAGCCGGCTGTTTAAATCCGTGTGCGTGGGGCCCCCCCGTGTGTGTACAAGGAAGCGGAGTAATGCGTTGCATTACCGATCCGCGACATGAGCTTGCGTTTGCTTTGAATAATTACTCCGGGATCGGCGTGTTCTCCCAGATACGTGTTCCATCCCTGAGAACGGGGGGGGGAGGTCTACACAACTCCCTTAAGTAAACGCTGATACCCGGCCGAATACGCATGTCAAATGTGTAAACGTGCCTTAGCGTTGTTTGCGTGAGCATCTGGCACGCCAATAACTCAATGCGCGGAGTCACCAATTTGCTAGGCTTATCCCACGGATTTAATCGGGTAATAGAACTTCCGTGTCCCATTACCACTTTTGCACACGTATCGCTGTCTACTCCCCTGGATCATCGTTTATCTGCCTTCGAGTGTCTGTCGTTTGAATTATCGATTATCGATGCGTTCGGCTTACAGGGGGTATCGAAGACCGTTCATTATCCGGGCTAATTGTAAAAGGGGCGGTGTACATGTGATCGGAACCGGTTCATTCTTTCGCGAGCTTTAGCCTGGTCGCGTTGTGCAGCCCGTCCCGAAGGTCGACGGTTGATTTTTATGGCCGGTAATTAATTAAAATACAGCATCTGCAATTGTAGCATTCAATTATATTGTAAGACGTGACGTGCCAAATTTACCTCCTGTACTCTTGAAGGTCAGTCGAATATTTTTGGAAATTTATTCGATTACATTATTGGAGAACTTCTCAGAATTTTTTATATCGTTGATTTTTATTTCTACTCGTCAGAAGATCGTAGATGAATTAAACAGAATTCTAACTCGTTAGAAACCATAGAAGAATTAAATAGAATTTCTGCTCCTTAAAAGACCGTAGATGAATTAAATAGAATTCTAATTTTAATAACGCTGAAACTTAAAGATAATCATAGTCTCTAATTAAATCCTACCGCAATTTTATATTTACCGATTTTACAAAATTATTTCATACGCTTCACGAAATTATTTTACAAAATCGTAGCGATTTTCCGATGCGAGATACCGAAATTGTTATCTCTGATTAGTGGAGCAACGGGACGCAATAGACGCAACGCGCAACAGCATATAGATAGCACGATTTTCGAACCCCGAAAGCGTTAGCATAATAGATGATGTGAATAATGAATGTCGAAATAATGAAAGCTGCATCGCACTATTAGGTGTCATTGTTGGTAACAGGTGTCCGATTTGATGAACAGTTATTTCGGCTGAGGATTAGATTTGATCCAACAATTAATGGATACTATGTCTTTCACGTGTTATACGCTATTATAGTTCGCGTGCCCTCGAATCGATTTCCTAAAAGCGGCTCGTTGATGAAATATAAAATTGTTTTCCCGTCCGATGATCGTAAATAGCTTTGTAAATTAATTAACAGCTTTTCATCGCGTGCCGAATCTTTCGGTGAAGGGATGTTAGATTTCATACTTTATCCTGTTCGCGTGAACTTAGAGTGATATAATGCGTTTTAAGTGTATTTTGATTTTTAGTTATGTTTTATTTTTAGAACGTTTTGCATTGAATATAGAAACGCTGAAATTATTTTGTCACAAGACTTATTCATTAATTATATATTATGCTTCGACGTGCTTCAAGTTCGATGACTTTTTACAGGAAAAAAAGGCCGAACGGTGTCGCGCACACGTAATATTTCAATGTTGTTCGTGCCGCGTGACGTTCCGTGCTCGGTACGCAAAAACAATAAAACTCCTCGGCAAAATTTCACGGAAATGCATACGGTGAAATTCGCGAGAGTTTCCTCCCGTTTTTACTGTAACATATATAAATATTACGAGCTCCGCGTGCACAGGAGGCCGCGCGGGCGCGCGCGCGCGCGCGTCCCAAAAGTTTCGAAAGCTTTTCGCAACATGTCGAGAGAGCCGGCCAATAAATAATAAATTGATAAACGTCCCAGAACCAGGAAGATGAAGCGAATCGTAAATTGGCTCGTAAATACCGCGCCCCCCGTCGTAAATGAGTTTTTCTTTTACGGCGCATCTTTTCGATTGCACGTAATGCTTTCCGTTTAAATTCGCATCAAAGAGCGCCCGCGATACACGGGCCCTAAAAACCCTCTATCGCTTGTAAATTTGATGGGCAAGTTTCGAGGCACGTTCGCCGGCGCGGCGCTGATATTTCAGCTCGGCGGCTGCCGGGGTAATCGCGACATTCTTCGGAGGGGGTTACGATTTCGCGAGCTACTTCAACTTTCTTGATCTCGGCGCGCGGCGTTCGAATATTTTCTCGGTTCGACGTTAACTCGCGCGCGCGCGCGCACGTGAACCGTCGTTAATAAGTCGTAAGAACCACGATCGATAGAACAGACTAGTACCATGATATATAAATATGAATTGTTCGTGCTCCGATTTTGTATGTTTTGCGATTAATTGATCGAGAACGCGATCTTCAGGAATCGCTTCTGAAACAATTAGTGGAATTCTTTTTTAAACGAGTACCATATTTGAATATATATGCTTCGGGATACTTGGGACAATTTTTTGCAGCTTCTCCAGTGTCCTCGATAAACGGCGATCCAGCGGAAGATTTTAATTGGTCAGGTTTTCGACTTTATTTGCTTCGTCTTGTTACGCACTGTGTATTTTACCAAAGGGACACGATCTTGCTAAGATCAACAGATTGCGATACTATTATCTCATCGCTGGACTGCGCAATTTCACATTCTATCGTTGCTTAATTTTTAGCAAAACTATCGTTATCGTGTAGATTATTACAGAAATTAGCTGAGAAGAAAATTGGTTTTTATTTCGACCATCTAACCGGCTCGCAATTTATTGTTTCAGCGAAACGATACGCGTCCTCTTTAACGGCGACCATTTAACACATATTACGAACTTTCGACGATCTTAGAATTGATGGAACCGTTAATGTCTTTGCACTATTCGTAAGCCCCATTCGCAACAGCAATTAGCTTATCGTCAGATCTCGCGATGACTGAGATTTATGGTCTCGTTTTTTCGCTGGTTAGCGCTCGGCCGTACAAAGCAATCAAAGCGTCGGCCTCGTGTTTTATAACGCGAATTGCATTCATCGGGATCTAATACGCGCGGCTAAATTCAATTACTTTAATTAGCCTCGTTAAAAAGCATCGTGTTTGATCTTGAAAATCGCGAGGCAAAGATTGTCGGGCCGGTTACTTTGACCGACCCGACGAGTTTAACGTTAAAAGAAGGGCTCTTGTGTAATGGAGTAGCAGAAAGTGCATCAAAGATTTGTGCATCGTGTCCACAGACACCGCGCACGTTCGCGGGAAATGCCCTAATTTACAGTTAGGTTTTCCATGTCCTCATCTATTTGCGTTTCTTTCCAGGAAACGTTCCCAAAGAGAATCCAAGCTTAGGTACACCCCGGTAATTTTTCAACAGCTCAAGAAGATTTTCCGACCGGCGCATATTTTATTAGGGTAGCGGAGACGGTTACTGTGGAGCTACCAATTGCTGTACCTTCGGTTTGCTTTAAGCCGGAATTAACTTTATATTTATCGAACGAGGCGTGTTAAATATTTTCACTGCTTTACTTTGGTTATTTTCTAATAAAAAGATTCAACACGTCTTATTAACGGATATATTTACTTTAGTTTAATATGTCCTGTTAATCGTGCCCCACGGTAACCGGCTCCACCATTCAAATTTTATTTTCCATAGATACGAATTTACGTTAGATTAATTTTATTTTTAGACATTAGATTCATTTTATTCCTAGACATTATTTTTATTTTTGTTCATTGCAAATTTTATTTCATTCATTGTTTCTTTATTGAATATTAGGATATATTATAGTTACGAATTAAAGCGCCATGGGATTAAAAAATATTGTATTGACAATTAGATATCTTTATTGCTTTCTTTTTCTCACAAAACTATTTTCTTACATTTATTTTCGGATTTTACATTGTGGGTGAAATTTTAGTGCTGTGTCTTGATTTTTGCGCTGTGTATTAATTTTTTAAAATATCCGTGGCTTAGTACATTACGTGACATATCTATGGCGCCAGAGAGTTAGAAATCCGAAGAAAGATTAAGAAAGCACAGGGATCTATTTGAAGTCAAAACATGCGCAGAGACCAGCTCGGTCGCAGCCGCTGTGCTATTTTTGCGGTGTAGCCTCAAGTATTGCAGATAGTCGATTTCAGGTATGTGTGCAACGTAACGTGTAAGGTGTGTTCAATGAACTGTGACAGTGAATTTTCTGTTAGGATAGACATTCGAGTGATGTTTTCCGAAGTGTGCCGAACGGTTACGCCCCGGGGAAATTGTGTCAATAACTTGAACTTTATTTTTGCAAAATATTAACGTTACTTCGATGTTGTTGCTAAACAATAAATTTTAATGTTAACAATACAATTCCAATATTACTAGTAAACGGAGTCAATACCAAAGACTCGAAATACTTGATTTAAATTAAGCGATTATTAATATTATTAATCGACAAATTAAATATTCGAAAAGACATTAAATACTGTTCCATGTTTCCTATTACAAGTCTTAATATCGTTACAGCTGTTAGACGCATGTATTTAATTATAAAAATTATTTCTTTTAATTTTGAAGTTATTACGTAGCGGAATGAAATATTTAAATAAAATCGGTGACGAAATAAAGTTAATTCAGTACACAGCGTTCCCGCAGTTGTAACACTACCTTCTCGAACTGCGGCAACGTGTTAGTTAATTAATCGGATCAGTTAAACTGCCACCGGTCGCATCCTGTAAGTACTTAACAAACCTCCGAGCGCCCCCCCCCCCCCCCCCCCCCCCCCCCCCCCCAAACCCTTAAAACCCCCCCCCCCCCCCCCCCCCCCCCCCCGCCCCTCTTCATGAATACTGAAAAGAAGCGGGCTCGTTAATTCACCGCTCGATTGGTACGGGACACCGACACACCCGGGGCGGCCCTCTAAAAATTAATAGACCGGCATTTTTAAATGTAAACATCCGCGGATCGACTTTCATTTGTTATGGCAAATAAATGTGCCCCGGTCAGGGTTTCTGCGGCGCGTTCGCGACACACGTCCGGGCGAAATCGCATTTCCGAGTAGCGTACGTAGCGCGAACGCTAAATCGATAACGCAAAACGATGCTGTCAACGTAATTCTGTTTCGGTCGAATTTTTCGATTCTACGCCGACAGCCCGCCCTCCGAAACGGGATTACAAATTCAATTGGACCTGTTATTTGTCGTAACAGCGACGCCCCGTGCAAACCATAAAAGGTGTATTAAAATCCAATAATTCCCATCTGAAGCCTTCGCAAACCGTGTTACCGCGTCCCGCGCTCTTTCCGTTTTCCCGCGTCCCGCCCGAAAATCGTTTCTGCACCGTCGAAATCGCGACGAATCTCCGGACACTCGGATAGATCGATAGACCGGGACGGCAATCGCGATGCCGACTGGTTGCAAGCATCGCTTTCATACGATTCACCACAACGTTTAAGAACGGCTTGTGTCACGGCAATTTCACGACGAGCGAGGCGATAAAATTGCACCGCAATCGTCCTTCGGCTTGCAAACAAGAATTAACAATTTGGGTAAATTTTTATAGTTGAAGATTTTTAACAATTATGAGATAGCGGCGCAAGACTTGAAAAATCGTATCCCCTATTCCCAAATTGTCCAATTTTGTTCAACGAAGGACAATTGTGGAGAAAAATATTTTTCTTCTGACCAAAATATTTTTAGAAAATTAAATTACAATAGCAAACGATATACAATGCATATTACTTATGGTTGGAAATTTTTATGAAATACACTGTTCATTCTGAGAAGCATGATTAAATTTCATTTTCAAGATACCCAACTTTAAAACAGATCTAGTTTTATAACTCCAATCGTCTCTTAAAGATGAAAATGGTTCGTAGTCACTAATTTTCGACTATATTTAGCGCGCGAATATTTCCGAGAGTCTCAGTCCCTTTAATTTCCAATAGTTCGAGGTTCCTCCGCGTCTAAGGCCGTGGTAGGAGAAGGGTAACGAGGCTAGAGCGACGGCGTGAAGAGGGGGTGGTCAGGCGGCAGGAGGATTGATGAGGTGGCTATGAAAGCCAATAAAATCGCGACGTCGCGGTAACCTCAGGACCAAGGTCATAAATCGACAAGTAGACCGATTAATTGGCTCCGTGGTGGTGTGTACGTCTACGTTTGACCGGCGCGATCGGGTTCCGTGGAGCTCACCCCCACGGCCCGAGAGCACACGAACTTTTGTTCACGGCGCGGCGGCGGCGGCGGCGGTGGCCCGTGGCCCCGCTCGCACTCCCCCACGATTCAGTGCGGGCTGACCGGGCTCTGGCCAATTTGCAGTAACTCGGCTTTCGGTCAGTGACTGACTAAAACTGGAAATTTGTGGTCCCAGCAAGAAAATATACGTGATCCGGTAGCTGCGGTGCCCCGAACCTCAGATTCAACCAACTCCGGCGTACGTCCGGTTGCTAGTAGAATTAGGAAGGAAATCTATGTCGTCATCCCTCCCCACCTCTCTCTTTCTCCAACTCTCCCTCTCTCTCTCTCCATTTCTCTTTCTCTGTCTCCATTTCCCTCGTTCTCTCACCCCTTTCTTTGTCCCTCTACATCAATCTCTATCTCTCTTCCTCCAAATCCATCTCGCTCCCGCCGCACATCCCGGTAACCGTGGCAGAGCACCGCATGTTGCGAATACCGAAAGTGCTTCGAAGCGAGATTCTTCTGTCAATGAAATTTATTGGATTGACCCGTAACTTTGCGCGGATTTTTACGCGAGAGTGAAACGCAATTTATTTTCGACGGAAAGAAAGTTTATTTTGCAATATTACGTTGGCGCGTATGAAATTGCCGTTCGGAGGGGCAGACGAGTGTGCAGAAAAATTTATTTCGTTTTGTTTTATATAGACTGCGGACTTTTACGCGTTTCCATCAGAGATGAGTAGGTGGGGTGGAAATACGGTGACGGAGGTACGCCGTAGGAATTTGGAAATACGATTACATTTTCTTCCATTTCCTTTTTTCTTTTTTTCTTTTTTACCTGTTCGGGTTATCGACGCGTTGGTTATCCGCGATTGACGTCATTCTTTGACTGGGTATTCGGAATGGTATTTTGTGAAAAGAGTTGCTGACTGCGTTACGAAAATATTAGGTGCATCAGAACCTGTCAACGTTAGGTTTACCTTCGTGTCAAAGTTATATTATTTTAAGTTTCAGTGAGCATGCACATGTTGCAAATTATATTTATAAATTGCTATCACAGTGGCAAGAAGATACAATTAATGATTGATATCATACTGTATAATTAACCACTGCGTCGATATATTTTGAAGATAAATTTTGTTACGTGTTTTATTGATTATATTCGTTGTAGTTCTTTTGATAATTATTCCAGAATTATTCTAAAACGTGTGAAATTTATGAATATGTCACCATAAGCATTTTGACATAAATCGTAAGAGAAGTATTTTTATTGTAAGATGTAAAATCGCCATTTCGCAGCTACAGGTTAAATATAACTAAGTCCATAATAATTATATAATTTTCTTTCATTTCAACGTCGGACAAAAATTTTCATTAGACTCAATAAAATGCAACCTTGTTATAAATTGAGCCGAACTGTCTCAGTCGAAATGAAACAATAAAGGCCCACATAAAACAATAAAAATCTCCAACGTGATAGCTTCCAGGACCATGCGTAAAACTGACTTTAATAAAAAATAGCAAAAATCGTGGGACTCGCAGACAGTTTCTTAATCGGAAACATGATGACTAACCTCGTCCTAATTTCACCTGTAATAAATCATGCCCTCTTTTGAACAAAGTCCCCCAACGTCCACGACAAAAATGATCGATTCGGCATTGCGTGACCCTATCGCATTCCCATCGAGAACCAAGAAATTATTACTCCGCACAGAATGGACACTTTCATATCCGCCGACATAATTAATTCAACAGTTTGAGAACGTTACTTATCACGCGAGCCTAATTGTTTATCGATGTGTAACACTGATATCGTAACATCACATGCGAAAAGAAACGTTCACTACAGAAAGAAGAATAAATTAAACAAAACGTTCTTACAAATTATTCTTCTACCTTCTAATTAGTACTCGTCATGCAACAAATATAAAGAATAACAAGCTACGCTTCGTCAAGTGTTTCTACGTAGAGCGCAGCAAACGATGTGAAAATAATCCTTCAAGCTTCCGAAGAATTTAGTACGAGATCGGTTCGCGTGCTGCGCGTAGCACGCTCTGTGCAGAAAATATTTGAGAATACATTGCTTGCTTTTCGCGTATCGTCCGCGCGTAGAGGATCGAAATAAATGTGTTCCTCGACGCCGCGCGCGCGCTCGCAACTTGCGTTATCCGAAACACAAAGCGTTCGGCGTGTAACAATTGAACCAATTACTCGACTATTCCCTGTGTAGCGTCGGCCCAGTCATGCGTGCGGATCACGCGCAATCGACTGCGTTTAAAATCAAAATGCAGTAGAACAAAGAAATGTAACCTATTGACCGCCATGTTTCGATAGCGCACTATCGTTCACGGAAGACTGTTATGCAAACAGTCGCCGGAATATATATACATATATATATTTGGTCGGTGTAAAAGCAATTTTGCCGGGCTCGAAACATCGACTTTAAAACGGCACCGTTCGCTATCGCCGCTGTGCAAACAACAGCATACCGCCCTTCACATAAAGCAGAACCCTTCGATTCATCAATTATGTAGCCGCCGTGTTATTAGAACGCTCCGTTACTCGAACAAGTGAACACATTCGGTACACGAACGGTTGTACTAGTCTTCACCGCGTCGACTACCGGCATCAGCGTTCACGCTTATCTGCATTGTTGAATTGCTTTGTTGAACGCGACGTGTCGCTTTCATTATTAAAACAGTTCAGCAAAATAGACATTATGTTCTATGCGGTGACTTTAAATAGTAGCATGCTTCGTTTCGCTGTCTCTGTATAAAATCTACGGAGATAGCGAACGCGATGGCAACGAACCTGTTCACACAATTATATCGTGCAAATAAGGATCGCAGCTCGGCAATCGCAAACAACCGTTTCGCCGCGTTGTTTAAAAACTTTCGTTCGAATGGCGGAGGTTCGAGCATATGCCTCCTACCGTCGACAAAACGTAGACGAATAATAACAGCATTGTTTCACGATGTTTTCAGTTCCTATACTAGACGTGTCGGCAGTGGCTGGCTTCAAAGCTCAAATACCTTGCGACATTGATCTCTCAACCAGAAGCGAGGAAGTGAGCATGGTTTTTTGGTACAAAGGCGAAAGGGACGGCAAACCGATATACAGCGTGGACGCTCGCGGCAAATCGATAAAAGAGGCGAGGCTCTGGTCAGATCCACACGTATTCGGTAAAAGGGCAACTATGAGAACAAAAGTGGAGCCTGCGAAATTGGAGATCGATCCCTTGGAAACGAGCGACGCGGGGGTGTACAGGTGCAGGGTGGATTACAAAAATAGCCCGACGCGAAATCAGAAGGTTAACCTCACTGTGATAGGTGAGTATACTTCTTCTTTCTTTTTTTTCTTTTTTTTTTTTGGGGTATGATTGGGTACCATCTATTATCTGATGCCGGGCGAGCGTCGAATTTTGGAAGATTTCTCAGACGGCTGTGGTCGGGACACGGGAAAAGATAAATCGAGAACAGAATGTCTGATAGACTTTACCGTAAATATTATTCCAGATCTAACTTAAGTGGATGCACGAGTTATTCTCACCCACGACAGGTGCAATACGTGTTAAATTCCATTTCTACGTGAAAACTAACGTATTTATAATCTAACGCATTTTATAAACAATATATTTTGGAATTTTCAGAAATTATATATCTCAGAGTAATTATTATTATATAAATTAAATAAATATATAAATATTAATTATATAAATATATAAATATATCTGAGAGTAACTTTCAAAAATTCGAATATCCTAGTAAAGGGTTGAAGTATTTTTTCATTCGCTTGTTATTCGCTATAACTAATGTATTTGTTCACGACAACGAACCTGCGCGCAATATAAAATATTCACGCATCAATAAAAGTCCATACGCACGCAATGAAATGCATTAAATTCTTTAGTGCGCGATTTTCATTATTTTCAAATATTTTTCGAAATGCGGAATCGAAGGAAGTTCGGTACGAAACTTTGACTGCATTAAGCTTTGGATTATCGAGACTGCATGTAATACATAAAATCTGCCATTCGATAATTATAAATACCGAGCGTATTGCAATTATTCAAAGCCGATTATCTTAAAAAATAAAATATTTTTCAATGAGATTTCGCGCTTCGCTCTCGCTTCGTTTTTCAATGCTGGAACACCTCTCCGCCGCGTCACTGTTCAAACGAATTTATTTTATTTGGTTAAGCGTTTCGATGGCATCGCAAAATATTTTGCCGAAAATACGCGTTTATGCGCCTCTTAATAAGCATTTGGCTTGATATACAACTTAATCACAGCGAAACAGCTTAAAAACCGGGTAGAATTGTTTTAAAAAAATATATAACGAAACGATGCGGACAGGTTTTTACGAACGATACGTTGAAAAATCCTATTAGTTGATACAATTGGTTAGAAGTTGTCAGACCAGAGAAATGAACAAATAATACAGAGTGACAGCAAGCTTACTATGCAGTGGACTTACGGCATCGCACTTCATTGATAGCTTTCCCGCTGGGAAAGAAAGTACGGCATTTGCCTTGCAAATATTTTTAGCATTGTTACAAGATACGGTATTGTACACCTGTCATCTTATGCGATATTAGCATGATAGATGCTAAGCTCACTTTATTCAACGAGCGCGGACGGTATTACATGATTCGGTTCGTGAAAAATGGCTCGCTTGACAAGTAACTGCGTCCTTAATTACCAGATATCGCGACTTTATATTCTCTCCAGAGGGTAATTTCGAACGTATTGTTTGTACAATGGACAAGATGCATATCTCGCGTCAAACTGGATCCACGTATCCTTGACATTATACTAATTTATTACGTCTAAAAACCGTCTCGAAGACGTCTCTAACCGGAAGTCACTTCAACGTTTGGTATGAGAAGTCTAAAAATGTCACAAACTGAACGTTATTTCGACGTCTTAACCAAGTGTTACACGCGTCTTCCGACGTCTTAACCAAGTGTTACACACGTCTTCCGAACGTCTCATTTTGCAAATCTGGCCGTCATAAAATTTTAAAGGACGCTTCATAGCCGTCGCGAGACGTCAGGAATGTCAAAAAATTGACGTTCTCGAAACGTCTTCGTTAAATCTGTGCTGCTTCTCCAAAGTAGTACCTCTTTATAAGCCGTAATAGCTTTATAACTACTCTATCCGTTTCAAAAATAGAAAACGAGCTTCGAGTCACGAAATAGCACGTGCAAAAAGGCAAAAGTTTATTTTTAACGTACTTCCGAGGATTTTTTGGTTTCTCTCTAGAATTATCGTTCGCGTCGCCATTCGAGCGACATCTCGATATAGCGATTTCATCCTAATTTCGGCGGTGATCAACCGCTACGAGTATCTCGTAGCGACGTGTCAAATTATCGCGATATCTTTGGAGAATTCAATTGGCCCTATACGGGTGGCGTTCGCTGAGGGGCAGTCAAATATTTACTCCCTTCTCGACCATCTTTTGAAAAAGTCACGGTGTCACCAGATGCGGGACGTATTCCAGGCGAGAACCGTTGCCCTCTTGAAGATGATAAAGTTCCCGTACGCGAAATTTCCCTTAGGTCTGCCCGTTAAACGGCAAGAGAGCATTTTGATAGTCCGCCATCTCGCCTTGTCTCACGTAATTTCCTTTCCTTTATTTCCTGGCTGCATTCGAAACAAAAGCGTTATTTATACACCGAGATCAGAATTCGCTTCGGCTTAATTCGAATTTAATTGCTATTTTATTAAACAAATACGACAAGTATTTTTAATAAATCTTTCCAGAATTCGTGTTTCAAAATTCCACAGCTCCAATAATAAATCTCACATTTTCTTCTTTAAGATATTATTTAATTTAAAATCAAATCAAATACTTAATTTCGTACATTATTTTCTATTGTTTGTAACTTAATCGATACCGTCGCACTATATAACTGTTAATCAGTGCGCAGACTTGTTTCCGTAATTTACGACCGCGGGAGACGGCCTTCTCCTGAGAGAGCACTAACACGATTTTTAATTAATTGCAACTAGTGGCGATTCAACAGGTGTTGCCGGTGTCGGTGTTCCACTTCTGAAGCTAAAGAATGACGCGCTATCGTGTATTATTTAAGCAACGTGCGACTTCGTTTCACGGCGCGTCGCGTCCACGTGTTTTATAACGCAAGGACGCGGTAAGCGTTTAAACCAAAACCGTTTCCTCGTGATTTAGGATTATTCGCGGCCGTGTTCATGCTGCTTAATGGCATTCACATTGCTAATCCCGAACGTACACGTTATCCGCGTGGGTGTAATGAATTCAACGCATGGCTTTTTGCCGTCAAACGACGGTTGCATCTGAAATTGGTGGCGCTAGTTGAGAGACTAGTTTAGGTATCTTGTTAACACGAATTCTTCAATTTCTGATTGGTTAATGCGCAGCTTTTAAAACTCATTTCTCAGTGGATTTCATAATAGGTCCACAAGAGTTCTTTGAAGAGGTGCAGTTGTCTATTGCAATCTAGTTTCACGTACTGCTTTGGAGAGCTTCTATTTCAATCGTAGTCGGTACCAGAGCGAAACAGATGGATGTACCTTGTTATTAATTTACATAGAAACGGCAAAAGTATTTCAAAGGGGTCAAGAGGGCGCTGAGAATTTTGATTTTATTAATTTCGATATGTTCGAAATTACAACGCGCGTGTTACTTCGTAAAACCTTTGCATCTCAAACTATCACTTTATATATATTCTAAATATATTTATGTATTTACATATTAATTACATAATATATAATTATGTATATTCTAAAATATACGCTATAATTAAAAGCGATGTTAAGATAATATAATATTGCTATAACAAGTGTTCGAAATACGCGAGTAATAAATTATAAAAAGACATTATTAACGCAGTCTTGGTTTCCAAATTAATACCGTCGTAAAATATGAATTTTGTAAATGTGACGAGCTAAGATAAAAATACCGCGTACAGATCAAATAAACAAGCGAAGAAAATTCCATCGAAAATGTTGCCGCGAATCGGAACAACTGTAACGAATATTTATCGCGAAACCGAGCAGGTTGTCTGTGGGAAAACACGGCCCAGTTTTCTCTAGTTCGTGTGCCGGTCGCGAAAATCATAACGCAAATACGCGAGTGACGTGCCGACTAATTACACAGTTCCGTGGGTAGCGAAATCTTTCAAAAGATTTTGGCGAGGCGCGGGCGCGACGGGCGCGCACGACTCACATAAATTCAACTTCGTGACAGTGCCACCGAACAAGCCGGCGATTTACACGGGCGGCGGCAGAAGCTTGGCCGAGATACCTTTCAACGAGGGTAGCGAATTGTCTTTATTATGCGAAGTAATCGGGGGCTCGCCGCCGCCGAACGTCACGTGGCACTTCGAGGGGAAACTGTTGGATGACACGTACACGCTGGAGCACGGCAGGATCACGATAAATCGGCTCGATACCTCGAAGGTCACGAGAGAGTTCGATAGGGCGAAGCTGACCTGCCGGGCGGACAACACGCCTCTCGTGCCGCCGCAGATATCGGAGATCGTTTTGGACGTCAATTGTAAGTAGAACAGTAACCGACTGAATATTCAAATATTTGGCTGTCTTGAGATAATTGACACGTTGACTGTCGTGGTAACCATGTGTGAGCGACGGTAATATTTGTCTTGATTTAAGAACGAATTTTGACACTGACGAATCGGCGTGCTCGATGCGAGAAGCTTAAAAGAGTACTCAGTGTCATAAGTTTTCTATTTTGATCTCGTTAACAGTAACATAAGAAGTGATGCCAAGTCACATTTAGTCCAAGCTAAATTGGTGTACGTTTGACATTATGAAAAATAAAGTTCAAGGTTTCGTTGCCAGGAATGACCCAGCACTGCTGACGAATTATTAAATAAATTATTTTAATTTTATGAAATTTTTGAAGGCAGTCAATGTGTTAAGTACCTTCGCTACTTTTATATTATATTTATATAGTTTATTATTTTTCATTATTATATTATTCTATATTTGTATGTATTTGTATTCAATTCTCTAAAGTATTCTATACTTAAAAGCTTGGCCAATTCCAATGAACTTTTTAGTTAATTTCGTGTTCAATAAAATCGTTAAACAATTCCATTAACATTTATAGTTATTATAATATAATATATATCTTATAATATATTTATATTTATGTTTATTTATTTTATTTTATTTATACAGTTTATAGGTAATCATACCGCTTGATTTTCAGTGAAGCCATTGTTAGTGAACATCACGAACAAGGAGGCCCATTTGTCGGCCTTGAGAACGTACGAAATCGAATGCGTCACTTCTGGTTCGAAGCCGAAGGCACAAATTACCTGGTGGAAGGGCAATCACCCGGTGGAGCACATGGCCAGAAATGTGAGCATAATTTTAAGTTTGTTAACGAAATCTGCCAATCATCGCGGAAGATTATCGCGCTACGGCATGGAAGTGTCCACTGGCTTAGATTCTGAGTTCTTCGTAGTTTGTAGATAATTACGAGAACATTACGAGAAGTCAGTTGAGTTATGTGCCGACCATGGAGGACGACGGGAAATATTTGACGTGCCGGGCTGAGAACTTGGTCGTACCTGATAGCGTATTAGAAGACAAATGGCGTCTGCAAGTCTATTGTGAGTATCGTTAAATATCAATCCGCTATAATAATTCGCAGTGCTCGCTTCGTGTTACTATGGAATGAATTTGAGACGATTTCTTTTGGTTAAAAGCAATTATGTTATTTTTATTTCTAAATTTCCATCGAATATGCGTCAATTTTATTTTTTAACTTTTCTTCGGTTTCTTGAATAATCTGAAATTTTTTATTTCCATCATTCTAAGTTCTCAAATTTCTGTACTATTTTTAGATGAATTTGAATGGGTCGTGAATCAGAAAAATTTGCACATAATAACAATACACGGTATCTACTTATTATTTATTTATTTCTTTACTATTTATTATCTATTATTTCTTTATTTCTTTACTATTTATTATCTATTATTTCTTCATTTCTTTACTATTTATTATCTATTATTTCTTCATTTCTTTACTATTTATTATCTATTATTCCTTTATTTCTTTACTATTTATTATCTATTATTTATTGATTTATTTATTATTGATTCTAGGTAGACTGATTATTTTAATTTGGGTATGTTCGAGATTCAACTGTTACATTGCTGCCGGCTTATTGTCTACGTTGTGCGATTATATTATTGCTTGTAGATGCGCCAATAGTGACAATCAAGCTAGGTTCGAGTTTAAGAACGAACCATATAAACGAGGGCGACGACGTCTACTTCGAATGCGACGTACAAGCAAACCCAGAAGCGTATAAGCTGACTTGGTTCAAGAATGGTAAAGAATTGCACCAGAACACGACAGCTGGAATTTTTCTACCGAGCGGGAAATCTCTGGTTTTGCAACGCGTGACGAGAAATTCCGCCGGTGAATATTCCTGCATGGGAACCAATAGCGAAGGCAAATCGACGAGCGGCCCTGTGAAACTCGAGATAATGTGTGAGTTTCAATATTTGACGATATCTCTCTCTCTTTCATTGCCATAACAATGTCTAAATAGAACAGTGAAATATTAACCCATTTCGAATGAAAATAATTAGTTAATAGTACTATTATCAGGGATTACTATGAAATAATATAACGTTAAAAATACTTACTCAATTTGCATAAAATTTAGTATAAAATTAAATTAGTAGAGATTTCATGAAAACAAAATACTCAATTTCGAAACACCATAATGATATCCTGTCCTGAGAGAGTACATCCAAATGCAAAGGTATTAAAATACTCGATTCAGGTGAGACACCCTGTATTCAACTCACCTAGGTCATAAAGCAACCACTTCCGATATTTCTTCTTCCCGACCACCCCAGTTCTACAACTGTAAAATCCTCAAGTATCCGGTAACTCGTATCCACCCAGCTACTTTCCCTTATCATTCATCATTTTCCTCGAACGGCGTCGAATAGGAGCACACCACCAGGGTTGACAGTCCGAGCCCGTTCCCTGTCGCATTTTCAGACGCGCCAATCTGCAAGGACGGCTCTTCCACTCAAGTGGTCGGCGCCCTGAAGCACGAGACAATCTCGCTGGTCTGCGGCGTGCAATCGAAACCGCCGCCGTCGACTTTCCACTGGACGTTCAACAATTCCGGGGAGCTGATGAACGTGCCGGCCAATAGATTCACGCAGGTCAAGCCTCTGAGCCTGATCACGAGCCACTGGCACGGCTCCAGGCTGAATTACACGCCGGAGAACGACATGGACTACGGGACGGTCGCGTGCTGGGCCAAGAACCGTATAGGGGAGCAGAAGACGCCCTGTCTTTTTCAGATCATCGTCGCCGGGAAGCCGTATCCCCTTCAGAACTGCACGGCACTACAGTCGACCGGACCCTACGCGTATCGAATGGGTAAGCGACACTCGACTCTCTCTCTCTCTCTCTCTCTCTCTCTCTCTGCACAACCCTGAAACACCACCACCGCCACCTAACCCCTCGGTTCTGACCTAAATAGCGCTAACTACACCATTACGGTCGGCTCATCATCGAGGATGACAGTTTACGGTCGATAGCCTTGTTGTGCTCAACAGCTTGTTTCCTCTATTGTGACCCGTGAAAAGCGAAGGTGGCCGATCGTGCGTGAAAAAGGTCGTGAAATTAGGCGCGTTTCGGCCCGACGGGGCTACCCGCGAGACACCCGAGGCTCTTTCGTTACGGGAAACCGACACCACCGGTCTTGCCTGCCTGCCTGCCTGCCTGCCTGGCCTGCCAGCTCGACGTTTGAGATATCTGATACTCCAAGGGTCAGTCGCTCCCGGTGACGTGTTAAAAGTTAGATTACTGTTTCCGATTTCGTTCCCCTCGATACGGAAACCTCTGGCCAAGGTATTCAACGGGATTTTGCCAGTTGGGGAGAAATCACCGGACGTTTGATGAATTGCCCGATTTCGGGAGCGTGTACGAGGGTGCTAAACAATTTGGGGACGAGTGCGCGGACAGGTTCTTCGCGATTAACTTTTCGAGCATGTCAAGGCGACTGTACAAACGAGCGAATTTCTTCTTTGTTTAATAAAGCATTTAGCCCTTTGCAGTCGGAGCCATTTTAATCGGAAATCCAAAATATTTGTTCAGACTTGCAGTTTCTATTTTATATAATTTGGAGCATTTAATACATTATTAAAATAGAATTTTGTGACTTATGTAATGGATAATAGCCCTGTACAATTTTTGAAATATTAGTAAATTTGATAAAAATTATTTTTAACCGTGGCATGATTTTTTAACGACGCCTTAGAGTTGCCACTAGACTGCAAAGGGTTAGATATTGAATTCGCTATTTCCTATAAAAGGGTCTTTAGAATTTCGAAATCTTTAAAGTAATAAATATGGTCATCTATGTTTAAAAGATTTTATTCTAAAGAGCATACTAACCTGTCTATTTATAAAGGGTTGTGCTATTTATGCCCAACGTAATAATTACCGCTGTCGAACTAAGTTCCTCTTCTTTCTTCCTACAGAAGTAGTATAAACATTTGAAAGATCTTTATTGCCTCGTAAAAAGGCACGAAATTGATATAAATGTGCTTCCTGCTGAAAATTGTGTTTTCATGGCTCAATAAAAGAGTTGATTCCCCATTTGAATAATGTATAGAAGCAAAAGGAATACATAAGTATAATAACTCTCGTATTTTCATGGTCGAGAATACGTTTACATAAATAGGATCTATGTAGCGTAACAGAAATTTGAATATTAAAGCAGAATTTAATGTTTTATTATACATACTATACTCTGTGCATATAATATCTATTATTTATTATTAAATATATATGTATATCTATTATAATATATCTATTTATTATTTAATACGACGTTTGTTACATTTTTCTTGTAGTGATATTATACATGTTTATCAAATAACGAAATTAAAGTTCCATTTTCTAATTGTATTATACTATAATTACGTTGACGTATGACGTACCTATACTGTATTTAAAGAATATCGTAAATGAGGTTAATAATTGCACAAAATAATCCAGAGTAGCGGTAATAAAAGGTTAAATACTTAATATAATTCGTCGGAGAAGCCGTCACGTATTTACGACTGAACTGATTAAATAATAAAGACAATCGTGATTCAGCTTCCTTTATTTTTGAAAAAAGCAGAATTCTATTTCCTCAAAAAGTCTGTAATTATTAATAGTATACCAGACTAAAATGTCACGTTTCAAGCGACCGAATACTGCGCGATTCATTCCGGAAGTAGATATCGGAATCCTATTTTTCTCTTTAAATTAACAATTGTACTCCTTTCAAAAAATAGAAATTATTTAACTGTCAGAAATAGTTTTGATATTCCTTGAAACAATTTTCCAGCAATCGCTCAGGAATTGCAGGAATTAATTAATAAAACGATTTAAATAACGACGAATCTTTTAAATAAAAAATCTCAGGTGATAATAATTTTTTATATTTGTCATTGTAAGATAATAATTATAATATAGATGAATTGTTCGCGACGCGAACTAATCTTTCATTATTTCTTTGTGCGTGACAGGTCACGAGGATTTTAAGGCGACCGACTCTCGGGACGCTGATTGGTTGATTGTCCGATGCTTTGAGGGATTTGACGGCGGTTTGCCCTTAACTAATTACGAACTCGAGGTCTACAGCGAGGAGAACGTTTATCATGTCAATACCTTTTACTTGAATCACACAGAGAAGTCCAGTTCATTAGGTCCGGTGTTCGAGGTACCCGGTCTCGAACCTGGCCGCAACTACCGGCTTCATCTCTACGCTGTCAACGCTAAGGGGCGCAGCGATCCTGTTGTCCTTGAACCGGTCACACTCAAAGGAGTCGCCATGTACACTACGAACGGTGAGTGTTAAATTCTTTTTCGCAAATCAGCCTTCTTCTCGATAAATGCATTCGAACGGTCGACCAAACATTCACCATAATTGGATTGCGTCTCTTTACGTACCCTCGCTATGATTCTAAGACCAATCGCATTATTTCAATTCAAACTCCTCGCATACGACTGCATCAAATTAATTCAAGCGAGAATCTCCATAGAGATCCGCGGTATAATTACCGAAAGAATCGATTTACATTGAAAGAAACGACGCGGAAAATCAACTCGTTTTTAACGCGCGGCTCCGCCTGCCCGATAATTTATGGGCGGACGCGCATGTTTAATTAGACGGCGTACCGTGATCGGCGAAACGACACGCGGCATCGCGAAAGAAAGGCGCGTTTTCCCGCGGGCTCGTCGAGAGGCACGATTATGCGCATCCAGCGGGAGTAACTTTCAGGATCTCTTTCACCAGAACAGCCCCTTCTTTTATACGATACGTTTCTTCGTATCCTTCTTCCGCGGACCCTGAATTAAAATCCCATAAAGAGCCGGGTCCCTTTCCTCGCCGCTGTCTCATTCGAGGCGCATTTATCGCCTTTAATTTCCATCCTCATGGTTTATTCATACCGATCCGTGGACCGATCCCACCCGCTGTGTGTGGAAACGCTTGCGTACGAATGCCCGGGACCCCCCTCCTCCCTCTTCCCACCCACCCGTCTCTGTGGATGTGTCCGAGCACGTCCGCGACGTCGAGCTCATCTTGGATCTCGGTTGCACGCGTTTTCCCGGCTAGCCCGCTACCTTTCCAACCCCGCGTTACCTCTCTACCGCCGCGCAGCCCCATTCAAACTTCTCAAAATCCTTTCTCGAAATCGTTTCAACCGGATTGCACGCGCCTCCGTCATTTCCCACTGCTCGCGATTGTAACGCGCGAGCCCCGTCGGCTCGATAAGATCCCCCACTCCATTTTTTGGAAACGTTATCCAGCATGGTGTGCGCCGTTCTTCGGAATTATTCGCGGCGCGGAGGTTCGTTCGGCAAGAAAATTTTGTGGCTGCGATGGAACCGTAACGTTTCGCGGTGTTTTAACCCCTTGCAGTATAATAACGAGTCAGACGCGTGATACAGATTTCATGCAACATCTATTGAATATTAATATCATTCATTTTTTTTTCTAGATCGAAATCAAAATAAATTTCTCTGTTATCAAAGTTTAGAGACAGAAGTACATAAAGGCGATAAAATAGATAAAAATTGTCTGGTCCTGTTATTAAAAATATTAAGATGAAATAAGGGCTGATCAACACAGCGTGAAAGAAATAGTAAGGAATAGTACAACAAGGGTAGGAATAGTAAGGAGTAGTAGCGCAAGGGGTTAACTGCTTTAGTTTCACGGGAACTAATCGAGAATATTAACACGGCAAGCGTCACGATTCGTTATTGAACGTCACGATTCGTTATTGAACGTCACGATTCGTTATTGAACGTCACGATCGATATTTTTCGCCATTCGTGTTGCTTCGAGTCGTTTCGAGCCATGGATCTTATGCATACGTGACACGGGGGGAGGGGGGGGGGGGCAGATGGGATTTCATACGTTGGAGAAATGAAAAGAAATTTAACGCGAAACATTTTTATTTCACGCGGAGGATCTTCCGTCCGGTCGCCGAGCGAAAGATTTGTCGCGACGCTACGTTGAACTCCGGTTTACAATTTTTGAAAGACTCTCAGCCGCGATAATATCCGTCGCGACTACTCTACGAAATTAAAGGTTCGCGAGATTATTCGTGACCGTCGTGGTAGAAATTATTCGTGTATGGTCGTAGCGAAAAGTACACTGTTTACTCGTAGAGAAATCATGAATTTTTCAATCCGCCCCCCAGTATATTTGTCCTCGCTGCGCTACTTCGCAAAATGAAAGGATCGTTTTATCTGATTTCGTTGGATTGCACGCGTCCTTATGACGCGGACACGGCGGAGTCAGCTTTTTCAAAAGAACATTTATTCCCGCGGAAATATATTTTCTGCTTCCCGTATTATTATCGCTGGCGAATTTAGTCATGCGAGTGTTTCCCTTTTTCAAATAAAATATAGTGCATTACGTACCGTACTTTATAAAATGAAAGGATCGCCGTGCTATGACATAGTAATATGTTCGCCGCGAACGTAGTCGCCGCGGTTATTTTTAAGGGCGAATTCTCAATTTCCGTGAAGGCGACTTTTCCGTTTTATCGTTTCACCGTGCAAAAATTATTTATAAAAATATTTTTGGTAGATATTAAAATAAATATTACAATATGGTAGCTTTCACAATATTTAGTTATTTCACAGTAGAAGTAAATATTATTATATGTACGAACCTTTAAGCTTCGGTAAGTAGAAAGAGTCGGCAATGGTCAGACGCGCCAACTTGGTATTACTTGCTTACGCGTACAAGAATATTCATATTAAATTTTTCTCGAAATTGGATTGCATATAAATGCGTGTGTACGATCAATGTAGCACTTTAAAATTGAAATTGCAAAATTTTTTTAAACGAACAAATTTCTTTTCTTAAAATTTATTAAAAATTGCAATTACATGCCAAAATCTGCAGTGAAGTTATTCAAGAATTAATTAATTTTATTTTAAAATTACATTACAATTACATTTTTAAATAACAGTATCGTTAACAATTTTTTATTCAATCATCTCGTCGTTAGACATTTCCAAAACGACGGCAAACAAATTTATGAAAATACTAATCAAGCTACAGTCCTCCGTAAGCGAGGATCCGTTCGACGAAATTCCGGATTTCTTCACTAATTTCATTTAAACTTGGACTAGAGTATTAGAAACTGTTCCTCTTGATTACAAATTGCCAGTAAACGTTACTTGTACATAAATCAAATTATCCACTACATGTCGGCCTCAACGCAGACCCGTGTAACGTACAGATCGGCAGAGACACGGACGCGCGCGCGCGGGCGCGCGGAACCTAGCATGTACACGTGGAACGTTCGTCTGCTAACGAACCAAGGCGTTTTCTGAATGCCAAAAAGCCCCGGTCCGCGCTAGTCTTCGTCAGTGGTCTAGTCTCCTTTTACCTTCTTAATCTTTCCTAACGGAAGTTCTTTACGTTTCCCTCCGTGATCCAATAAATAAAGGGGAAAGAGCGAATCTCGTTTACCGGACACGTTTGAAACGCTTCCCTGCGGCCCGTAGCACCGGTGTCCTCGTCGTTTGTTCGGCAACCGCGCGTTACCCCTCGACAAAGACAAGACTTGACTCATCATTTCATTTGGAAAGGAATGCCCCCGACAGCCTCTGCCGCGCCGGTGCTCGTCGAAATTAACCTTTGCTTGGTAACGCCCGCGTTTCACCAGCGCCGGTAGGGGATGAGGAGGAGGGTGGGGGGGGGGCGGAGGGGGGAGGGGGGCAGCCTCTCTGTAATCACGTCGATTCTGACTGGTTCTGGTTGTTCTAATCAATCGTTAATTGGAAACTCGTTTCGCAGCGATAAAATTACCGTTGGTTCTTAATTATTTTTTAATTAGTCGTGCCCTCCCGTTTCCCTTTCGGGGGGAAAAAAAGGAACTTCCGCAATTTTGGCGCCACTAATTTACGGGAGAGAACTTTTAATTGGTAGCATCGAGGCGACTGTACACGAAATCTTGGGCACTTGAAATTTTTTTTTCGTTTACTCTTTTTTCACGGACTTGGTTATCTTCTGTCGCGATAAAACATTGCACGAGATGTTAGTGTTTGCGAGCGAGTTTTTTATGTAATTAATTTCTATTAGGTGCGAAGTTAGGTTCAGCAGTTAGGTGAGAGAATTACGTGCGAAGATTGTGTTAGACTTCAATTTTTGTATTTGATGGATTAAATAAGCATTTGTACGTTAGTTGTGCGAGATATGAGATTTATATTTTTATTAGGTTTTCTTGTCGAATAAAATATTTTTCTTGTAAATGTAATTTACGCATTATTCCTGTCTATGTTTTATAAATTTTATAGGACTTGTGAAGATATAATATAGAATATTAAACTATAGAACATTTTGCATACATTTTGACAATATTTATTGTTGGCTCAGGTAAAAAAGGTAAAAACGAGAATTTCTTATTCTTAACGAACCAGTTAAGAACAATCCAGTTAATTCAACAAAATTTAGTGCTAACGCAGTTATCGCGTTTTATAAAGTTTCTCAACACTTTCATTAACCACTGTAAATGTTGATACGACTTCAATCCTTCAAATACAAAATAAATCATCGATATTTAAGAAGGGATCACTAAAAATCTCCATCGCGAATCGGACTCGCTAAATTACGTCGAGATGATGCATACATTCTATTCTAAATAAACGTAATCCAATATCGATCCGCGATGCACGATCGACGGTCGAAAGTCGCCCACCTCGTACAGCCACACACAAAAGGTGAAAATCGTCGCGGTGATTTGATCGCGTCCCTCGTTAGCAGCCGCGCGAATTTAATAAAAGGATCCCCGGTTGTCGCGAGGCTGTGGGCATCGAGAAACGGCGAGGGCCGCACGCCGATCGCCCACGTAATAAGAAAGCCCTCTAACTCGCCTTCAGTGAGAGAGAGAGAGAGAGAGAGAGAGAGAGATAGCCGGGTAACAATCGCCTTTACGTGAGCCACGTCCTCCTTTTGTCCGCAGGTCGCGGAACTTCGAACGAGAGCACCGACTACAGCCTCTTGGTGGCCTGTTTCGCCGGCGGTATAACGGCCGTGTGCATTCTGATTGTCGGGATAACTTTGACCTTGTATCGTCGCAGCCATCCGATCCGGGCGACGAAGTCCCACACGGAGGTCGTCCAGTACGGGAACAAGGATGACCGCGTGGCGATAGCGCCGCTGAACAAAGATTTCCGGGAGGAGGTCAAGGGGCAAATGTTCGCCGATATACCGGACGACGATCCGGACGTGATTCCAAACAAAGTGGACAAGAGGCCGGACATTTTCGAGCCAAATTACGGGACCGCCAAGCCGGAAAGATCAAAGGACTTTAGCCACCTGGAGGAGCTCGATTATCCGTCACCGTCCACGGTGCTGCACACAAAAGACTCCTGGATCTACTCGAACGGGTACGTGGAGAAAATCGAGAAAAGCCTGAGCCCGATGCGACCGAGCACGCTTCCTGTCCACCGCACGCTCGACATTTACACGAGAAGTTCGCGAGTTCAAGAAAGTTGTATATAGATGGATGGGTTTTAGTTCGACGACTTATCAACGCCGTCGCGATCGACGACGAGCCCATTTATGTCGCGTCGCCTGATTATCGCCCGTCGACCCCGTAGTTGTCGCGCGGGGATCGTTTGTTCGATCACGCGGGTACGGTCACCGCTGTACGCTACCGTATTACACCACACTGTACTACCGAGAAGCGTCTCTCGGTGGTGGTACATTCCCTTGATTTCTTGCTTTCGACGCATCTCGAGCGAAATAACAGGTTGATCGATCAGTTTCGTCCACGTATTTGATTTCGTATCGTTCCATCTTCGGTTATCGTAGAATATTTGTGCGGTGCAGAACGAAGTCAATTACGAGACACAGAAGTTGCACATAGATTGATTTCGTCCCTCAATGATTTCAATGGACGCGAAACAACGTTTAATTGACGTTTGACTGCCACGTCGTACTTAGGCGAGCGACGAAATCATTTGCGCGTCGGTTGCGATTATTCTCAATTTTTTATATCCTAATTAATTATATTAAGATCCGTGAAACTTTATTTTTTAATTCGACCGAGCGAAGGTGTCTCGAGATTTTTTATTTTCGAGATCGTGGTGGCAGTCAACGCGTCGAAAAAGAAATGGTAGGGATGCACATCCGCTATCGCGGCACTATTGTCATATTTTCCATAGACTGGCGTAAAGTAAATGTAGATAATATGGAACTTTGATTGTTAAACTTGGAAAATTTATTTTTGGGCAAACAATTTCATAATCGCACATAGTTTTAATAAAAAAAAAAATAGAAGAAAGAAAGAAAACGAAAGAAAACAAACTCCTCTAGCGTGGTTGATTTCGTAGCACGTAGATCTTCGAACGTTCCATGTTACCGACGTTTCCTTTCCAGGCGAGAGTGTCCGACGAGTTCGTGTGGCGCCGGAGTCGGCGCGAAACGGGGAACGCAAATTGCTCAGCTCTGTGACGGTAAAAATCGGTACTTGTTAGACCCGGTTAGATACGAAATTGGTCGCGAGGAACGTGACGACCGCCGGCGGGGCCTGTTTCTATTCCGTCGGCGCGAATTCGCTGAGCCATGCCAAAAAGAAAAAAACGCGTCGCGACGAGAGACGTTTGTATATAGACAATAACTATTCTTAAGAGTCCTTCCCGAGGTGTCGAAGACTTGCTCTTATTTTTCACCTAGATTAAGCAACCGTAACTTGAATGTAAAAATGGGATTAAATTGGGGGACAACGAGAGCGATGATCTCGCCGTGGCGGACGATCGGATTTCACGGCGTTTGTACATAGACAATAAATTTTCTTCCTTTAATGTTCTTATACCCATCGGGGGCACTCATCCTGTACACTCTGTGGTTTCGTGTTGAACATTGTTTCGTGAAGCTGTTCGATGTACTGAGAAAACGGAGACGTTCCAAAAAGCTCGCTGACGTATTACCATGCTTTGTGGTCAACTTCGAGTAAGCATGTAAACCTTTGTATATACGGATAATAAACCTGGTTGTTTAATAACTCCGACTGAGAAACGTTTACTTTGAACGGGACGCTTCGAGACGACAGGTAAGTATCGATCTGAATTGCACGTTCAAAATGGCAAAATTCTACTACTGTTTCAGATAAAATTTTATCTTGTAGAAAATGATTTATTTTATTTTATAGAGAATAATTTATTTTATCTTATAAGCAATATATATTGTGTTAGCACTTTTTACGCCAGTTAGAATTATTTTCAAATTAATGGAAGACATACTTGTTAACACTTTTATCACATATATATTTTTAAATATATTTCTTTTTATTCATTCCAACAGAAAATGGACGTTACGAATGACAGCAATTAAGGAACACCAGTCGCAGTCGTTAGTAGAATAAAATTCGACGGAGCAATTATTTTGCAATAAGTCGAGGCGTGCTAATATTCTTAAATTGAAAATGATCAGGAATTAGAACAGGAATTTGCGCTCGGGCTTTCAATGAAACCTTTTTTTTTCTTATTAATTACAACACGTAATAACAGATATATCGATCTTCCGCGAATTCTTTAATACTGCGCCATGTTTGTAAGTAACGAGTTCCCGTTTATTAAAAATCCCGTTTCGTGCGTCAAGTAATTGGAACCGTGGACACGCTCGTCCGGATATTCATTATCGATATTCCAGCATGTAAAAGTTTTAATGCTTTCGAACTATAATATAAATCTCCGTGTATCGGAACTATTTAAAACGAAATCCCGCGTCGAGACTTTCTTTTTTACCGCTCGGTTCAACTTTCCTTGGCGCCAGTGATTTTTCGAATATTGTAACGCGTTCGAATGTTTGCATTAAAATTCTTTGCCACGATTCTCTAACGAAAACTGTATTTGTTAAAAAACTTAGGCTCATGGACGATTTTTGGAGCCTCGTTCAGAGCATTAGAATTTACAGGAACTTGTTTATCGGTTACCGAAAAGCAAACACGATGTCGGTCAGCGATCGTTTTACATTAAATTAAATAACACTCTGCTCGGATGAAACGGTGCAGGCTTGCAATGTACGCACTTGATTTTGCATTCAGCATACTCGAACGCGTGTCCCGCGTTTCCCATACATTAACCCCGTGACGGTTCGTGGGAGCCATCGTTGACTGATTCTGGACGCATCGCGCGCGATTTATTGGGCCAGTAGATATTATTTGTAAGCCGCTTATCCGCCGTTGCGAATCTATAGATCTCTCTCTCTCTCTCTCTCTCTCGCTCTCTCTCTGGAGGTGTCTCGTTTAACGGTTAACACCGAGTACACATTGGGTCTACAGTTCTCCCGCACACAGATCCCAATCCACCGGTGGTTTGACGTTACAACAGGGATCCAGAAGATGATGGACAACGATAAATCACATTGTTAGGGCGAATGTTTGTCCACCGAATCTGGTTTCATGCCGCGACGAAATAAACTGCCGGCAGTGATCCCTTTCTCGAGAGGCCGCCGAGTCATTTTTCAATTTTTGGTCGCGAGCGTTCGACCCCGAAAAATAACAAAAATCGAGACGACGTTTTATTCGAAAACCACGGGGAGCGTTGGATCGGTGGATTTTTTGCCAGAATGCGCAGATAAATTTTGTCTGATCGATTGAAAATTAATAAAATGGGTGAATATAATGAAATTAATAAATATAATAAATTTAATAAATATAATGAAATTATTGATTCAGAAATATTATAAAGTGCTTCGAACATTTTAGGAAATGAAGGAAAATTTACAACAAGGAAATTTTACAAAAAGGAAACTTTAAACAAGGAAAATTTAAACAATGCGTACATCTCGGTAATATATATGTATGTTGAAAATTTAATTGAAATCAGTAGATCTTGAAATAATTTAAGGTTATGTTAGCTCTATTAAGCTCTTGCTATTTGTCATTCAAACCAGCTGCAATTTTCACAAACAACTCTTTGCAGCCATTGTTTGACAAACTAATCCGTCCAACGTGCCATACAAATTTAAATTGCTCGCCTCGATCGCAAAAAAAGGGTAAAATAAAAAGAGAAATACTTTCGTGCGCCGACTGTACGTTAAAGCCAAACGAACGCGAGAGACATGCTTTTCTGTCATAAAGCAAAAATAAAAAAGATTAGTTTGGCGCGACCAACATTCGCATTCCATTCTTCCTCGTATAACGTTTACACTAATCGCTTCTATGTACTTTCCACTTACTCCGGTTGACAGAGACGGATTCTCTGGCAACGTCCTAGGGTGTGAGTTTTAGATAAACAAGCAGGTCTACAGCTCAAACGGGGCCCCTCTTGAGTAGCTGTACGTCAACGAGGACATCGTGGACATCAGAGATAATCTGATGTCACTTGTAGGTACATACATTGCGCGCGCTGGATGCTTGATGCGCTACAACTGACTATTCCCGAGAATATTAATAACGGTAAAACGTGTCAGTAGATAAGGTCGAAGTGAACTCGTGTTTCCAGTTTAAACAACGCTATCGCGGCAATAAATGGAGGGTAATATTTGTTAGGAGAATCTCAAGAGGAGAATTGTTATATTTATAATAATTTGCTCGGTGAGAAAAAAAGTTTGGTTCCATACAAAAATATTAACTTTCACGTAAAGAAACAGAAGCTGTAGGTTGATGTTTTAATAATGTTTTAATCGAACAGTTTGTAATATTTTAATTGATATCTCTTACATAATCAAAGCGAACTAAAAATGAAACACTATTTATTGAAAAATCGCCAAGGAAGTCTTCTGATCTAGAAGGTTATTTTCCTTTATATTTTATTAATAATCACTATCAGAGCATGAAAAAATTATCTTGTACTTTCATAACGCTGTCAAAAATAAAAGAAATTTTATAAAAGAAAATATTAGCTCTGAAATTATTTCTAAAATAATCGAAGCTTTTCATAAAATTTCTTAATCGATTATTTTATTATATTTACTCATTTTATTAATTTTTAAGAACATAGAAAACAAGCTTTTAGACCAATATACCCCTTCAAGGATCTTGATCTGGCGCTGTACCTAAATAAATGTTCTATTATCCATTCACCTTGCAAACCTTTGTCAAAGATTTCTTTTCCAAAATTATTCGATTCAAATAAACATTGCGAGCATTTCTGTTACACAGCAACATTACATATGACACCATACTGCTTGTCCCCTGAAGTCCCATCCGAGTTGCGACAACTTTATTCCGCGCGCAAAACTCGGCCATAAAACTCGCCAACAAGGCGTGTCTTCACAAAAGACCTGAATCAAAATCGCAGCAGCACGACAGGGAATAATTCAGAAAACTCTCGGAACTTCTTCGATTCGTCGCGTCGTTTTCCTCTCGCGGCGTACGCGACTTCAAAGAAGCCGTAGCGCCACGGCGAACGTTTAGCCAGCGATCTCGTCGAAATCGTCGAAAGGCTTCGACTATTTCGGGGCCGCCCTGACACAGCGCCTGCCGCCATCCGAGAAGAGAGAGAGAGAGAGAATTAACCGTGCGTAATTAACTGGTACGTATTACCGCGCATCGTAACCAATCAGAAGCTGGTAGGGAATCGCGATTAGGTAGGGAAGCAAACGCGACGTGTCCTTCTATCGTCGAACTTCGACAGAGGGCGGCGTCGTTCTGCGCGCCGTTCGTCTCGCCTCCGCGGCCTCTCTAAGCAGATTCCGGTGGCCCCGGTATTTAGCGACTACTAATTACAGCTCGGTAAGCACCGGCGCGGAGGGGTTTATTGTCGTTTTCAGCTGGGGAGCGCGCGAGGGATTTCGCGCGTAAAGGCAGCCAGGATTTGCGGGTTAAGGAGAAGTGCGTCGCGATTGTGCGCGCCGTTGTGAAGCAGTTATCGAATTCCACGGCGACGTGTCCCGTGAACGGGTGCCGTGTATGTACCGAGAATGTACAGGGAAGACGTAATTAGAATCTCTCGGACTGTTTGTCGAATTCGGAATTGTAAATTTGTCGGGGGACATCGGCGACGAATGCCGGACTCGAGAAGAATCGCTATGCGATATCGATCCGAGATTCAAAAACGCGTTCGTCCACTATAAATTCGTTCCAGGGGACGTTCGGTCCTGTCCTTTGTACCGGGATATTATGGTTTCCCTGGTACCGGCCATCGGATTTCCATAAGCTTTCCAAAGCGTCCATGTCGCTCGATTTTTGTATCCGATCTCTCGCTGGACAACCTGTTAGCTCTTATTTATCCGACTTGAGTCCTTCGATGATCGCACTGGCCACGAAAGGCAGCAAGTTTCGGTTTATCGACGAGTATACTATGCGATAAAAATTCGTTCGTAGTAATATTTAAATATCTTTAAAATTACGAATATGTTTCGATACATTTTTGATTAACAATGAAATATGAGTAAACTAGACGCAGAAAATAATGGAAAAGAATTTTTATATAAGAATAAATTCGTATACGAATATATACTTATAATGTTCTATTATCAAAAAGACAATGAAAATGAGCTCGCTTTTCCGTTCGTAGCAATATTTATACCTCATCTTAAAAAGTACGTTTCGATACATTTTTGAATAATAATCTCGTTAGACGCAAAAAGTAATGGAAAAGAATTTTTATATACAGAATGAATTCGTATACAAATATATACTTATAATATTGTCTTATCAACAAGGCAATGCAATTTTTTATTTTCGAATATTTCAGTATCTTGTGCAAAAGCTTTCACTGTGGACCATACGAAATTCAGGTGTCAGTATGTATATTGTTCGCGTGCTCCTGAAATAATTTAATTTAACGTTAAAAAAACGGTGAAGTCTCATTATTTTAATTAGTTTTGTAATGGATTTCTTTGTGACTCAATCGCGACGTAAATTTTATGTATAATACTGATAAACAATATTAATATTGAATAATATTAAAAATGAATAATATTAAAAATGAATAATATTATATCAATGTATAGTATTGACGGAAAATTATAGCAAGTGAAAGACAATTATGCGGCCTACCGATACAAAACGATACAGTTAATAAATAGCATGAATAATTCCGAAGATAGCGTGTCGGTCGAGTGTTCTCTTCGCGATTAACGCCAGATTCGAAGAAAAGGCGTCGAGCGCCGGCAACGGGAGGGCAATGTACGGCCCAGCCCCATTATCTGCGGCATTATCCGGTTCCCTTGAATAACCGGTAAACTATTTCCCAGAGGCTTATCACCGGCCCCCCGCGACAGTATTTTCGCCGTGAACTCCGCGCGCGCGCGCGCGCGCGAGCGCTGATATACCGCCGGTGCTCTTTCGTGTTCGTACCGAAATTTATGACGAATGCCCCAACATTTCGGAGCCCTCGTAAATTTCGCTTCCTCCGCGCGCCGAACGCGAAGCGTGTGTTTCCTTTGCGAAAGAACGAATTCTGCGATTAGTTGTGGAACTCTCCGCGACTACCCGCGGCGAACTTCCGAGCACACTTTACACGGTAATAATTATTTGCCCGTTCGAGCCGGGATTTCCACGGATCGGGGGCAACGAATCGCCGCCGCCGCCGCCGCCCAAATAATGAGCAGACCGGCAAAAATTATTCCCTGCCCGCGGGCCAAACCGGAAAGTATTTCGTGATCCTTGATTTGGAAATTTAATAACGCCGGTGCGAGCCGAAGAATAGGAGGAGGGCTGGACGAGGGGGTGAGAGCGAGTCCGGAGGGTTTTCCTCGCTTTATCTCCGTTTCCGTTCCATCGCCTAACTCCTTCTAGCCCGACTGTATCCTCCCGACTGAAGCTGCTGCGTGGCCGTGCGAAATCGGCCATCGCGCCCGGAAGACGAATATCCGAATGGAAAATTTAATTATAAGCCTCCATTGATTCGCTTTTGTCGCACAGCGATGGATGGTAGAGATAAGCGTGTGTTTCCATAAAGAGATAATACGATAACGACAATCGCTATGTTCTGTTCCCTTTTTCTAGAGTATCGATATTTTTTGTCCACCATGGAATACACATAAATATAATTTAGATTATCGATAATATACTTTTTAATGGCATAAAGTATATATTAATTATACGTATATACAATAGCATGCATAAAATTTGCATGTCGCAAGCAGCTAGTATTATAGTATAGCAAGCAGCTAGTATATAACCTCAAAAGTTTATTCGCATTCCATGTTTGAATTGTATTTATAACACGTTAATCGCAATGCATTGAACAGTAACTGTTATGTATACGTTTGATATGATATAATGTACACGTACATAGTTTTGTATAATTTAAAAACGAACAATGGCGAATTTCGAATTTTCTGGTCAGCTGGAACGGTTCCGCGTCGGGTGGATATGAATTTCGCCCCCCACCCTTCCGAGATGTTTTCACTGCCGCGCCATGGACGATTGCCGATTAAAAAAACCGTGTCAAATGTTTTTCAGTGCTCTACCTCCGCGCGAAATTTAATCAGAATCGGTGATTGTCACTTTTCTGGTCGTCCCTCGTTAATTAAATTCGTTCCAGCGATATTCGATGCACTGAATATAATTCACTGGCGGGAGACACGCGTTTGTATTTCTATCTGTGTTTGTAAAGAATGTTTGTAATATATTTTTTACGTGCAATCATAAATTTCGTGCAATTATTATTCGCTGCAAGAAATACGAAGTCTATACTATTCTGAGGAAGTATAGAATTTTTCGGTCGAATGTTAACCCTTTGCACTCGAGTGGTGACTGCGAGGCACCATAAAATTGTTCTGTCGCGTTGCAAAATAATCTTTATACTAATAAAGTTTGCATTTTGGAGATTGTTAAGGTTATGTTCTGTCGATACGAACGACGAGAAACAATTACCTATGCATAAAATATACATTGTTATATAAAATGAAAATACTATAAAGCCAGAAAAATTACTTCAGATTTCCAGTTAAAATGGCTTCGAGTGCATAGGGTTAATTTGACTCGAGGGAAGAACGATTATTGTAACAAGCATTAGAGCGAACCGAGTGAGACGTCGGGCGAATAAGATGCTGTCGCATTGGCCGAAGAAACGTCGTGAATCTGTTTAAGTTGAACAAAGAGACCGGTCCATGTTTTAATCCATTCGTAGCGGCCGCGCCGACTACGCGTTTAACCAGCGCATTCACGTCACCCAACCGAGAGGAAAAGTTCTATTAACTGCAGTCCGCGTCCATGACCATGAAGTGGAAGTAACTTCGACAAAAGCCTCGAGGGAATTTTGCATCCGCCGCGTTGCTCCCAAACTGCAAATATTGGTACACTATTCCAGACGCAGCCAGCGGATTTTTACGATCTAGTTTCAGAGAGGGAGAGAGAGAGAGAGACGCATTCGTCACTATACCGAGTTGAAAGAACAGTTCTATAAACAGAGTTCGCCCTTTCTATTGTACGCGCACGGGACGGAGGGGAAAAACTTCTAAAGGAAGCTAGCTGCGCAAACACAAGCAGGCCATTTTCGCTGGAAATGATAAAAAATGAATTCGAGGAAAACCAAAATCTAGGAGAACCAATTTACGTGTATCTATTGTTAGGAATTTTATTCGGGTAGCTTATGTGCTTCGATTAGATAAATGGTATAAAATTGGTCACCTAATGTTTAAAGCTAAAATAGCTTCTTTATTGTTTTTAACATTTAGAGAAAATGGCTAAAATTGCATTTACCAGAATTTTAGAATCTTTTTCTTTAAACCTTGACATAATCTTCTGTTCTGATATATAATATTGTTCTAATAATTTTCACTTGTAAAAATGCTATGATATATGGTCAAATTACTTGCTATCTTTACGGCAGTATAGTACATGTAATCGCATATCCGAGCTGCATCGTCGTCAATAATTTGCCTCAAAGAAAAAGGAAACTGGATTTTCTTACTTAAATAGAAAATATTCTACAAAGTGTACTATAGGAGTTCCGCATTTCAAAGTCGAATATACGATAGGTGAACTAGGAGAGAACGCGTTGTCGATCGACCGGGATGGCAGTCGCACGGCAAGTGAACTGAATTCGAGTTCGAATCCCGTTGATCCGCCGGATTGGTCGACTCATTTTCTGCTACAAATATCAGAAATGGGATCATGGACCACCAATCCGGACGCGTATAAACGATATAAAATCCAAAATTTTGAACTTGGATTTGATTATTTGGAATTTGGGGATCAGTCGAGGAACCATGACCGAGGGCGGCTATAGAGTTAGAAATAGCGAAGCTATAATTCCGTAATTCCTGAGTTGGTTTACGTTGCAAGCGCTGGGAGAGAATATGCGTCGATCGTTCGGGATAGCTTAATTATCAGAAGCAGACGCCCGGCAAATGAAAGATACGAGTCCCGGGTCCAGACCAATCGTGTATCAATCGATTCATTTTCTCCTACAGTAGCGAAACGTACGAAAATAATCGCAGAGAATGAATTTATATTTAATAATGTCTGGTTCAAAGGTTACAGAAAATTCTCTGGTTTAACGCGCTAAATGTTCGATATTAAACGCCATCTATTTTTGCAGAATCAAAGTCAGCCATTTAACAAGTTGAGCACCGTATCAATTATCGATGACTGACACTATACTTTTTATTCTATACCGCGTTACCTGTGACTGACAGGATCAAATTTAAAAAATTATGTTCTTGTATCTTAATAAATTTAAAATAATTCGGCAAAGGATTGTACTTAAATTTTATTAAAAAAAAGATTGTATCAAGTATTATTTAAAATATGTTTTTCGCAAGTTGCAGAGAATTTATAAATAAAAATATTGAAAACGAATGCAAAACACGCTTGGCGATAAACGCGCGTTAAATTAATGAAAAGTTAATGCAAGCGAAATTAGAAAGTTAAGCTTCACTCCATAACCAATGGTATTTTAACTGCTTCGAATTTTTAAAGTTCTAGTAACATTCGAATTGCTCCGATATGTCACGATTAAAATTAACTCCAAACTCTGCTGGCATTAAAAAATTAGTATTACTCGCGGCAGTGCAGTTTAAAGCAAATTGTAGTCACATCAAAAGGTTAACTGAACGCAGTTTCCGATATTTGCGTTTCCTTCTCTTTTTCGCACGCGAGTGATTCCAATGAAGATGGATGTGTGTCAGACACTCGTTGAACGTTTTTCGCAATATTATTTCGTTTGAGGGCAATCTGATGAGTTTTTTTTTGGTGAAATTGCTACCGACGTAACCTTCACACAACCGTGTAACATTTTTCACAGTCCCGCAGCTTTATTTGCAGTGGCAGGAACAATAACAAGACTGGATTTTTTATTTTTGTTATATTATATACTGTGTTAAGTTCATCGATAATATTTATATAAAAACTTTTCTATGATTTTAATAACCGTGAAAGAAATAATTGGGAATCAGTCATTTTAATAATAAGCTTCAGTAATAATTAACAACTGATATTTTTTAATTAAAATAGCTTCGAGTGCAAAGGTTTAACGTAGGAGGTTTTTTTATACTTATTTGAGACGAAAATAACTTTTCTGACATATAGCATTTCTATATTATATGATAAAAGTATATTTTATGCATATGAAATTGAATCTTGTAACTCATGCCACAACAGTTGTACTTTTAATAATTTCTGATATTTAATTTTTCATAATATAAAAATTATTTTGAAACGTGCTGTAACAATTTTAATGGTACCTTAGGGTCACCACTCTAGTGCAAGTGTATTGAAAGCGTTCTATTTTTCATAATTTCTTTTTCAATTATATTATCACCACATTTGGATAAATAATTAGAAAATCATAGTGGTCCGGCAAGACTTCTATGGTCAATTAATGAGGAAAAGAGGAAAGGGCGTGGTGATGACGAGGGATTTTGGAAATCCGGGATATCGACGTATCGGGGTCGGGAAACCGTGAAATTTTCGCGACGGCCGTGCCACCGCGTCGTCGCCCGTTCGGGGGCCGGTCTAATAATTCCCGAGAAAAATTTGCCCTCGTGACGCGGTGCCGGCCGTTCCGCGGCAACTAATTGCGTCCGGTGAATCGACGCTTTTTGCAAGCCGCCTTGACGAAGGGTAACCGGGGCTATTCTTCGTCCCCCCGTAGCCGGGTCCGTAGCGACGAGCTCCCGCAACGAGTCTACGAAATTACGTCATTTTTCTAGCGAATAACCCGGCGACGAAGTTGCGCCGCGCGGTTCAAAAGAAACCTAATGCGTGAAGAATGCCGACGTTAGTAGCGTTTCCCGCGCCGCGCTTTCTTCCGGGCCCAGGCGGGGCGAAAATGGGTCGGAGCTTTTAACCGCGAAACAGCCATCCGAGGACGATAAACAGATGCTCCGGCGAATGGGCGGCCTGCTTGTTCTGATGAGTTTGGCAAACAGTGCAGGCCGGAGGACCGGCGACGCTCTCGCTCGCGTGCGCGCGTATGGAGGGAAATTTCACTGATGTGTCATCGGGTGCTATTTAATTGGCAAACGAAGCAAATCCCCTTTGTTAGTTCAGAAGACACGGTTCGGGGAAATTACGCCAGTCCTTGGTTTGCAGATAATTTTACTTTAACGAGTTCCATGCTAACCGCATCAATAGGAAATTAACTGCTTCATCTTTGATGAAACTGCAGCCTGCCGTGTGTTTCGAGTATCCCCCACCCCTCCCGCTGCGAGCGAATACCTTTGAAAGAGCACTCGAAAATGTGTGCAATTATAACGGACGCGCGGTGATACTTTTTTTATCGTCGGCTGTTCGATGTTGCACGCGAGTATTCTAAAACCATGCGTTATTGTAAATATCGGGTCGTGTTACGTGAAACATTGGGTTATTGGAATGGACAGGAAATCCATTTTTCGGGCAGGAAAAGTGCTGTACCATGAAAATATGCACCATTTGCTTACGTGTTGCCATTTACTCTTCCTGAAAAGTTCGACGTCTTATATCGCATAACAAAATATAGACTGCGAAATAAAAATCTGTTCCAATTGCAGCAAGCAGAAATCGACTGGGAGAAAATTCACTCTTTCTTGAACCAGCGAGCTACCTTCAATGATTATATTTTTTACGATTAGCATACTCGTTAAACACAGTTAACTGATTCAAAAGGATATATATTTTAATATTGCTCATTAAATTATATACTTTATAATAATGCGAAAGGGAACCAAACATGTACAGTATAAATACAGTAATTTACTGATTTAAAAATGACAACAGCTAACTGTTTAACAGTTCGAAAGTAATATAATAACGTTCTATATTCCGAGAATGATTTGTATCGTGAAAATTAAACTGACTCACAGCTAATGTTCATTTGCAGAAAAAAGACTCGAACGATTTCATCTTCGACATGGACAATCTTCACGGACAAGGGATTGATTTACGAAACAAGCGCCCTGAACCCAGTTGTGCGCCATTTTGAGATGCACGAAAGAACCTAAAATTCCGCGAAATCGCCCAAAATTCGTTCGCGCGACATGCTGTAGAGTCGGTCGATCGCGGACATTTGAACAAAAGTATGCGAAAGAAGAATCCGACTCGGCACAAGATCAGACAGACGCGTGACAGATGCGATACAAGTAATCAATCATTTCTCCCGATTAACCTGTACACGGTGCCGCGTAACTTTTTTAGAAAAAGCGCGGAGGGTCGGCGCTAGAGTGCTCTCGTTCCGGAGTATTTGATCGCCCCGCGGCCTTTTTCTTAGCGCTCTATATATAGGGTGAACGCGCGCGTCGTTTCACGGTTTTACCGGTCAGTAATTAACAAATAAAGCGTGGGCGGCTGTCAGTCACGCGGAAACTTTGTTACGGCTATTCGGATACAGTTTCCGCAACAGTCGGCGAACTGTCGAAGTACAGTGCTTGCTCTAATTGTTTCCCCGGGACCGCGGATGCCTTTGCATATGTAATATGTTGACGCCGACTGTACGCCGTGTTATTTTTAACTTCCAGCCGTACTGCAATTAATATCTGATTAAGTGGGGGAACAAAGTCACTCATGCAATTATCAACGCGAACGCCGGCGCGCGTAGATCCGTCGCGGAGAGTTTACTAATTAGTAGACTGCGGATCTTTGTGCGACATGAAAATTGTCAAACTCTATTATAAGAAATAATAGGGCCGTAGGAACAAATTTTTCTTTTAATAAGTCTTATAAGTTGTGCACGATATAAAAATATTCTGAAATATTCTTCTCGTGTTTTTACAATTTTGTTTACGACCTGGTTTGTTTAATTAAAAATGCATCAAATCTGCAGTCTGCTAATTAGCTACGATTCTTGACACTTTTGGAACGTTCTAAATTTCGGCGCAGGCCGCTCTGCATATTTTATTGTATTCATTATAATTTATTAAAATGCTTTTGTATATAATTGAAGCAGAATTTATGTAAAACTAATGGCTTGACTGAAAACTTCAAAATAGCTCAAATATTGTTGGCATAGATAAATTTGTTACATAAAAATTACAATTTGCTTGACACAAAGTTAACAACTAATACGACGAGTATATTTACAATTAATGAAATCTCGTTATTAACGCGTTTCGCGCGATTGTCGAAAGCGTAGCTTCTGTCGGTCTGAGAATATTCTTCTAAAAAAAAGGCGGTTCAGCTTTCTTCCCATTTTCTTAATTTATTCCATTTCCCCGCGAGCTGTTTGATGAGTGTCCGCAGATGCATGCCTCTTAAAAACATGTTCCTGGACATTTTTTTTTTTCGAGGGCGGGCGGTCATCAAATTCCTGCTCTTAAAAATGAGTCGCGCAGTTCCACCGGGGAGGGGGGAGGGATGAGAAATGTGCAACGAGGTTGTTCCAAGGGCAGACAAAGAATTGCGCGACGCTAAAAATCACGGTAGAAGGAAGTGGTAGGGCGTAGACGCCGTTGGAAGGGTGGCAGGACAAAGTGGTTCCGTACTTTACGAAATGAAATACACCCACGCCTTTAAGAAGGCGGCCACACCTATGTGTACGCGACACTTTTCCACGTAGACCCCGCCGGTGATAAATTATCATCACACTTAGGATTAAAGATTGCCGAAAGGCTTTTAACCTCAAGAAAATGTAGAACTTGCCTCGCGTCGCTATTTATTTCTCCTCTTGGTTCGTGTTTTTAGAGTTTTTCGCTTTAATCATTTGGTAGATATAATTAGATAGGCTCGAGGTGCAAGGCTTGAAATTATTGCACAATTTTTATGAAATTTTGTTGACTTATTCTGGTGCGTAAATTGTTATACACCTTTTTAATTGTCGTTCAATTTTTATTCAATTTTGTTCACTCTTTCCACTGCAGAGATTATCGTACGATTTTTATATAATTGTACAATCTTTATTAAATTTGGCTTTTACCAGTATGTAAATTATTACATAATTTTTATAGAACTTTCTTGAGTGTTTCTAGTAAATTGTGATACATCTTTTTAATTGTCGTACAATTTATATTCAATTTTCTTCACTCTTTCTACTGCAGAGACTATAGTAAAATTTTTTTACAATTGTACAATCTATTCAATTTTACTCTTACTAGCTTATAAATTATTGTACAATTTTTAAATTATTGCGAAAGAGCTGAATTTTAATCTGCTCTTGCCAGTGTATAGAAACTCAAGTATTATTGAAGTGAATGCACGCTTCCAATTTTATATTCGTATGCGAATATCATTTCCTATTTCACAAAAATGCTGCAAGTTATTCACGAAAGAAAGAAAGAGAGAGAGAAGAAGAGAGAGAGAGCTGACTATCCCCAATACGAACTCGTGAGCCCGTAAGAACACTTCTCACTTCTAGAGTATGCTCTTGCGAGTACATATGTACACAACCCCGAAAGTTGAGTACACACATCATCTAGATTTTGCGGGCACGATCATGTTAGAGCTAGAAACATTTAACTGCTCCGTCGGGCGGTTTTATATGCTCCGTTAAGCACCGGCGAAGAAGTTAATCGTCTGGCACACTTATTCGTTTGCGGAACCAACAAATGTTGAGCTAGCAACGGGGAACAATTAAATCTCCTATCAATAATGCATAGCTTCCAGGATTAGAAAATTGCGAATAAAATAAACCATTTTGCTGAGTTTGCGACAAGTATTTTAATTATTCATAACGAGGTTGGAAATCTTTATAAAAATAATATTATTCTTACCTAATTTCTAGGAAAAGTAATGAAATAGAGATACACTCTTTTTGTTAATACTAATAGAGTTTCATTTTTCTTTTAATCAATAATTAAACAAGTACATAACATTCAGAGTTTGTTCATTGTGATTAATGAGGAATAAATTGCGAGACTTTACGCAAAATAAATATTGTCTGTAATTTAAAATTTTTCTTGGAATTTTTCTTTTCAAAAATGCAGCAAATTGTTTCCATCGTTAATGAAATAAAATAGAATAAAATTCGTAACCTAATCAAAAGATTGTAACATCTTTAGTAAAATTGTTTTTGTCGTTTATTGTACATGTACCATATCGTGATTTCTCCTCTTTAATACGATTAATAATGGGACGATTGATGATAGGACAATGTTGAATGTGGAATATTGGCGGCGCCGATTCCAGTTCCGTGAAAACGTTTTATATGCACCGAAGTCCGTCAGCAATTAATAACAGAATACTAAGCTGTTAATTGGCGCGCAGTACGGTGCCGCGGCGCCGGTATCTGCAGTACCTGCTTGCACAAAGGCAGTATTACTTGAATGAAGCCTGTAAATGAAATTAGCAAGTCTCAAAGTCGTTTCAATTGCATTATTTAAACATGCAGAGATTATGCAATTTGCCCACACCTGCCGGGGTGACGTAGTCTAAGGTTACCTCGTTGTTTTATAAGTATTTCGTTGCGCGAGAGAAAGGTATTCCCTGAACGTGAACAAACTGCGCAAAGAGAACAGAAGAGATCGTCAAATGTTGTGTCGAATTTTCATGTATGGCACGCTTATAAAAAATCGTTTATTTTTTTTATGTGTACACCATAATTCAAGCTTTATTTAGAAATTTAAAATGAAATTTTTTGGCTAATCTGTCGACTGTAATAATAAATTATTTGGCATTTAAAAATCTGAATAAACGGTGTATATGCTATAGAATCTATAGTCTATATTATATACTGTACAAGCTGTGCCAAAAGTCATTCACAATCGAAATTCCTGATGTCATTTCAAATAACTTTTTCCTTTACAAAAATTTTCTCCAAGGCGTCGTTACCGAGTTATTACTGAAAAACACCGACCAATAAGAGGCGAGCTCGACCGGAGCAAAGGCGGCTGAGCCTACGAGTGGACGAAGCCCAGTTCCGCTGACTAGGCCGAGCGCCTAGCGCCAGTCGAGCTCGCCCCTCATTGGTCAATGTTTTTCGTTAATAACTCGTAAACGACGCCTTGAAAAAAATTTCGGTAAAGGAAAAAGTTATAGCAAATGACCTCAGGAACCCCTCACTTCCGTATTGTAAGACATTTTTGGGTCACCCTGGGGTGTCTGACGTACACTAATTTGTCATGGTCAAACGTGACTCGACATCGCCTTACGACCGCCCCTCTGTTAAAAGAAGCGTGCTCCTCGCCGTTATAGATCATTCGTACATCATATCAAAAAAGGCGGAGGCGATTCTGTCGTCAGTGGTGGCGGACATCCTCGAGGAAACTGTGGTCGACGCAAGAAATTTGGCGGTGATCGCTGGCAAGAGTAGCGTGACCTCCGAAGAGATGGAACGGTCGCTGCGGAATCTCTGTCTGCGTTTGAGCACTGTGTCGGCCTACAACAATCACATCAGCGCCTGGGGCGGCACCGAGGAGCAGAATGATCACCGTGACGGCGACGGGTCCTCGTCTAAGGTTAGTCGAACGGAGAATGACAGTCACTAAAATCCCGCGTCCGTTTCGGACACACCCCTTGTCGATAAACAAAACAGGCTGTTTCAGAAAGCCGCGGCACCTCAGCGCGCTGCCACGGGGACGGAAATCGTAAAATAATAACAATATATCGTAACCTACGTTTCTTGAGGTAAACCTGCTATGAACAATTGTCCGTCTTTGTGACGAATAAAACGTGTTGTACAAAATACCGTCGACCTTTGTTCAATCCATTCCGCTATTAACCCTTTGTACTACGACGCTTTTCATGCTGCGTTGATTGGAACTTGTTTGTTCTTAATATTTTCTTGAATAGAAGTAGATAATTTTTGTTTATTGTATTGTCTATTTAATTTCGTTTCTAGACTTTAATAATAGAACAATTCAATTTTGTTTAGATGTTGAAGAAATTTATAATACTCAGATTTAGTAAATCTTGCATGGAATATTTATCACGAGCCTGAATCGTTATTGTAGTGCAAAGGGTTAAGGTTTGCCATTTATTGAAATATTCTTTGACCATTTTTCCTTTCAGAGTTCAGAAAGGTTACCGAGATCTGTGAAACACATTTTTCAAACTTTCGCTCTAGGTACTGACGAAAAAGTTAAAAAACGTGAGCTCTTTATTTTTCTTGTCAAACAATTGCAAAATTTACGCAGAGCATTTTAGTATAGTCTAGTACAGGGCTTGGAATTAAGAGGTCAAATGACTTCGAGTGCAAAGGGTTAAGCGTTAAACTAAGAAGTACATTACACGTTCTTTGCGTAAATAATAAAAGATTTATTTAATATTTAAAGCAAACATTATTCGAAAGATACATGGCGATCCGCGTACATTTCTTTGATCGATCGTGGCATTGTTGAAAAACAACCATAACGAAGCTGCTCGACGCCGGGCTCGCCGGTTTTTCTATGAATTATACGAGAACATTCAGATAGGGATCGCGCGGTAACGATCGTGAAACTGTCTGCGCCGACGCCGACACCGAGCGCAAAAAAAAATCGCGGGAAAGTGCCTGACATCGATAATCAATCGGAAAATAATTTCGGATGGTGAAACGGATCGGGGGCCGATAAATCTTGAAAACTCGTGATTAAGCAGATATGTCGCGGCGCAGAAACGAATGTTCACAATTTTCGGAATTCCGTCTATACGAGCCAGCGAAAAATATATTACGTTTATATATATATATATTGAAATGTCGAGTAAAATTTCGATCGCTTTATCTGATTTCGCTGCCTTGTACGCGGCCCTGTATCGCCGGAGCGCGGCGGAAACGCACAGGCGTCGGTTTTTCGAAAAAACATTTATCCATGGCGAAAATATTTACCGGTTCTCGTATTTTCGCGGCGACTTGCGCTAGATAGTCGCCGGAGTTAAATATGCCTCTAAATGCACCGTTCCGACGAAATTAAAGCATCCCTGAATTATCATTGGAATATTGACGATTATTAAATTCTTGCATCCGCATTTTTAAGCAATTGGATAAGTATTCCGTTTAGTGTCATTTTGAGGTTAAGTCTCTACTTTCACGACCTTAAACTCAATTTTTCAATTTCAATTAACTCTATAAAATAAAAGCAGAAAATTCGACGATTTTTCTACAATAATTTAATAATTGAGAATTCTCCAATTTTAATTTATTGGTCCTTCAATTTTTATAACTACTATATAATAATTAATCCTGCATTGAATTTTCAGGAATTCCAGAGCTACACTCAAACGCATTAATCTAAAAAAACAGTGGCTCTTTAACAATTTTTCTATATTTTAAATTATTTTAAAAGTATATCAGAAAGTTGAACTACAACATCGTACATTTTTTAATACTTGAAATTACAAATTGAGGAATTACAGTGGGATATCGCATGTACAGGAAGGAACGCAATTTATCACGGCATTACGTCATCAGGAACAAAGGTGGATTGCAATAAAGAACACTTATCAATCGAGGTAAAATTGTATCAATTAGCGGTACCATAATTAATAAACGTACCGTTGGGACGCTGATTTGGGCGGAGCAGACTGAATGGAAACGCGTCAGGCTAAACAATCTACGACGCAATCAAGGTGGTCCGTCTAGAGTCGAAATTAACTGAAAACAAATTAATTTCAGTCTCTCACCGGCCATGCCGGGGGAGAACCCTTTCATACCTGAGGATTATGTGAAATCCCGCAGCCACGCCCCCTCGGCTTTCTCGGAAATAATTACACTAACTTGATCAGATGGTAATTAAACAGTGAAACCGCCACACACGTATTTATCAAACGCTGGAGACGAATGACGGTTTTCTTCTTAAAGTTTCTATATAAAAAACCATGATAAACGAAGTCGGAGAATTGTTGTACCCTTTTTTATAGTCTATGGATACGTTTGGCATGGTCTGAGATTATCTATATTTTTCATTCAACCTCCAATAAAATAAACGAAAATAATATAAAGATAAATTTTATAGGGACTTTTGAGGCTTTCAAATTTGTAGAAAAAGAATCACCTTTGTTTCGTCCACTAAGTAATGAAAGTAGATCCTCGAGGAGAGAACAATGGAAGGAAGTGAAAGTAGAAACTTTATCCTTTGGGATGAGCCCAGGTAGATTGTTATCTGATCATTTCGCGAAGTTGCAACAGGTTAATCTTCGTACAATTAATAACTCGCACTTTCTTTGCAAACAATTTTGTAATATCTTGGAAAATATAGAATTTTCTTTAATAAAATTGTCTTATAAATCTTATAATTATCGAATCTAATTGATGTATTGTCTTCTGAAAAGAAAAGCATTAAATATAGCATTTTCATTTTATATGACAAAATGTATTTTATGCATATGAAATTGAATTTAGTAACTCATGCAACAACAGTTGTGCTTTTAATAATTTTTTAATCCTAGCTTTTCATAATGTAAAAATTATTTTGAAATGCACTGTAACAATTTTAGTGGTGCTCCAGAGTCATCACTCGAGTGCAAAGGGTTAAAAAATCGTTCCAAAGATTTTCGCAAGATTTTCGAAATTCCGGCTATTTTCACGCGATATGTAACAGCATCGAACGTACCAGGAAGAGCATCGGCAATGTCCAAGGGAAAAGTTCGTCGACCCCGTAATCCCGATGCTTAACATACCCTAAGCATCGCGGAGGAGCAAAAGCGAAGCCGTCAGCCAGGGAAGCGTAGCGTCGCAGCAGCGCTCGCTAGGCGTGTGCACCCATCGGCCGTCTCTATCGCGCCTTGTCCCCGGCAGAATTTCACGTTCCCGAAATTCTTCAAATTCGCCACGGCAGCGGGCGCGACGCCCGCCGTGGAGACTGAAAACAAATTAATTTCAGTTTCACGCGCGCGTCTCGTCGAAAATGAGTTTCGGCCGGGGGCCCCGCCTTCCCGAAGCTTCGTAAAATAATAATTTTATGGAGGCAGCACGCGGCGCAACGCGAAGCCCTCAATGAGACGCCCCGAGACGAAGAAAGAGCCGCGCGAAAAGGGGGCCGGCTGAAACAGAGAGAAAGAAAGAGAGAGAGAGGAGAGAGATGGAGAGAGAGAGAGAGAGAGAGAGAGAGAGAGAGAGAAGTGCGTGTCGTGAGGCGAAAGAATGGGAACTAAAATAGTCTTCTCGGCACCAAACGGAGAAAAACTCATTCCGTCTGCTCGCCCGCAGCCCGGAGTCGCTCCATTGTGAGACGGCCAACTATTGTGTAGTTCGTGGTAACCGCGGACCACTGTCGTTCTCGTTTCTACGTTCCTCTTTCTATCTTTTTCCCAGGTTCCCGCCTCCCTCTCACTTCCTCTCTCTCTTCCTCCTTCTTCTTCTCGCGTTCCGTTCCCTCCTCGGCTCCTCGCTCCTTCGGCCCGCCTCGGCGACACCCTCCCCCCGCCTTCGCGGAATTTTCACAGTTTTCCACGGCGGAGGTCGCCGCGCGGCCGTCCGTCGTCGTTTCCTTTTCATCGCGGCTACGACAATTTTCGCGAACCGTTGAAGATTCGACTGACCACCGGACTTAGAGGATCCGCGGCCCAGTAAGTGGAAATCTTCCGGCTGGGTGGTCAAAAACGAATGGGACAGGTTTTAAGGACAATCTCTCTTCCGGCTCTTAATGGGGAATTGTTTTCGATGGTGTTCCTAGACGACGGATGAACGATCCGAGCGATTCAATCCTTTCGCGGATTGGGAAGTTCACCAGTGAACTGTTTATTTTCGAAATGATGCTGGTATACATATTTGTTTCGGGCTATCGACGATTTCATGGATTTTATTAATTGAACGAATTTTGGTAGTTCCACTTTGCGTTGGACTCGTTTTTATTTATTTAAATAGATGGAGTTTCATTGCGCCAGTCATTTTTTTTATTTAGACTTTGGGTTTATATTTAATTTTATAGTGGAAGTTTAATTAGCTGTGCTTTTGTTATTTTATACGCGACCTATGATTGAAATATTTATTATTTAAAATTGGCCTTTCGTTTTTTCGGTATACCAGTTATTCTTGTGTAAATCATTGTACCAGTTTGGGGTTAAAAATTTACTAGAACAATATTTTAGGACTCTTCATTCATAATTCGTGAATCGCGGAATTCATCACACTTTATTTATTTAATGCTTATACTATATATTTTGATTTTCATTTTTTCGCGAATAAGAGCATGAAAAGCAAAATGCTGTTTTACCATTTCAATATTTATTTATTTGGTAATTTAATTTTTGCAGCAATCTTTTTGTAGCGATTTAGCATTTCGTGTTACTAATATAAATAATCGATAACGTTATTTTTATTTCAATCCTCGCCGATTTTCAATTACAAAACCACGTTCGAGTTCTATTCGAGTCTTCGTAGCTCGAATTCTTCGCCAGTCTACAGTCACGGGTTAAAATAAGATTCTGTTACCACCGCTAGGTTAATTTCGACTCTTTTTACGCAAAAATGCGAGACAGCGGCGGTCGCAAACATGTAGCGAACGTGTTAAATCGGATCGCGGTGGTCGAAACAAAAACGAGGATCGGTATCGCGCCGGGTTCACGGCGAGTTTCTTGTAACAAGATCTTCCATTCCACGGAAAGTTCACGTGGAAAACTACCTCTCCGGCGGTTCTACCGTGAAACCAGTAGAACTACGGATACACTATCCCTTCTAATTCCCGAATTAAGATCGATGCGATGTTATTTTTTTTTTCTGTTCTTTCCCCGATTAAAGTGGCGAATGGTGGCGTTAAATAATTTAGGAATTCTATCGATCCTGCCGGGGCCGTTCTTTGAAACAACCTTGCGCGAGATAAAAGTAAAGTGAAGTAACCGAACTTTGCAGATTTATCGAGAGTTTCAACTGTGAGATGAAATTGTCGTTTTTGCTAATGAAAGCGTTGTTTTATACAGTTTTTAAGGTATTTGTCTTTATAGGAATTAGCGGAGATTATTTCGTGGAGATTGGAATAAGACAAATATTTATTTCATTTATTAAATATGGCCTAAATATCGCTTTGTGTGTTTATGATATTTTAAAGTGTAATACAAGTTCAGCTTATTTTTTATTTATTCTCAAACTGTTGTTACAAAAAATAAAATTTTAATTACGTATGTACAATTGTTTAATTACCTATATATAATAGTTTAATTCCTCGTAAAAACTATACATTTACGACAAAAATGTCGTTTATTTGGTTACTCAGGATTTTTATGTCTGCACTCTGTGTTATACTTCGGTTATACTTCGTCCTTTTATGCTACGCGTTTTTAGACTACTTTACAGTTTGAATTACTGTTTAAAGTGACATGCGCGGTGCATAAAGTTAATACTTAAAAAAACGCGCATCACCTAACTGTCGTACTTTGCAGCGCCGTGAAAAGAATAATTAACTTTTAGCGATTCTCTGTGTTGTGTAATCTTCTAAATAAATTTTATGAGACTGCTTTTTAAACCCCGCAGCGTAGCTGTGAATTAAAATGCTTTTATGATTCATTTTCATTGCTACTATGGCTTCGCTGCAAGACCCATGGAACGTAGTTATTATACAGTCGGGGACAAAAAGATGCGACGCTTTGAAAAATAACTGATTTTCATTGATATAATATCGCGATCAAGGTTTTCGCTTTTATAGTTGCAAAACGTTACTATAAACAGACGCGAATGAAATGGAATTAGACTCATCCATTGCATTTTAGACGAATTGTAGAAGAGCGAACATTTTAGGTTAGAAATATCCAACGCGTGTGTTAGTCGATCAGAATTGTTTAGAAATTTGACCAGGGTAAGTGGTGAGTAGAAAAGTTGGACAGAGATCATCCGATCGCAGATCATAAATAGATTACGTTCGCGATGAATTCTATTACGATTCGTCAAATATCTCGCGTAGATCCAAAATCGAAACGAAAAATGGCGACGCAAAATCGCAACGCAAAATCGCGACACAACCGAATACCAGCGTAGCAATCAATTTATAATTAAAACAACAAAGAAATTTCGCACCTACTAACAAAGCCAACGTAACACCGTAACACGTTGTTATTTTTAAAAGGCTGCACGAAATCACGGTCGCTTTGATTGCTCCGTTGTTCCAGCGCTAAAAATAAAGTCCGAGCGCTATCGATTTCATAGGTGTTTCCCAACCGAAGAAAGTAATTTAATCCGAAAAACCTCAGGCCCGGTTTCTCAATGGGCACACCTTTACGCCGAATAACTTCCCAATTAATTACCAGCGAACAAACTCCGCGTCGTTACCCTCGCATTGTCCCCCGGCCAGGACCGCGACCCATAGAAATCCCGCGAGGTGTGAATAGGGTTGAAAAGTAACCGGCGAAGATCCAGCAAACGGGCGAAACACGGCGGCAAGAAAAAAGAAGAAGAAGAAGAAAGAAGAAACAGAAACGGGTTGGCCGAACTTATCAATTACACCGGGCTGAAGAGCAACCGATACTTCGTAGTCCGGAGTTTCGGTGGTCGTAAATAATTGATCGGCAGCAGCAAATAATTATCCGGGCCTATTTAGCCTGTCGGCCGTCAAAGAACTGGGGGAAGCCGATAACCGGGTCTCGATTCTATCGGCGTCCTACTTCGATCCCGTGCAACTCCCATTGTTAATGAAATATTCCAGTAGCTTAGCTTTACATTAACGAAGGACGGGCGGGCTCTGATGATGGAGGAGGCAGCGGAGGCGGCGGCGGCGCAGGTGGCGGCGAGAGGGTGGACGGAAGAAGGGGTGGCTGGGTTGTCATCGGCTCTGTGAGTCGTCGGACTTTTAATTTCCCGGCGGGATTCTAAAAAACTTCTTGCCGGTCTCCGGGCGGGAGCGCGCGTTGCGCGAGGATGCGCGGGGGCGTCGCGGCGCGACCAACCGTAGAATGAGCAACTACGACGACGACGACCGCCGTCGAGACAGAGAGAAAGAGGAGGAGTAGGAGGAGGAGGAGGAGGAGGAGGTGGAGGAGAGGCGAACAAGAGCAAGGGCCCCCGCGGTAAAAGCGATCCTCGATATTCCGTTGGAAAATAATCTCCGCAGGGATACCCGGTGATAGAATTTAGCCGGATAATTCGTCGCAGCGGTCGCGACGAGTGTCGGACTCGGGGAATGGATGTCCCGTAATGTGGTCCTTATGCCTGGTGCATAATGCAAGGACGCGCGCGCGCGGCCGGTTCTCGTGAGAACCGAGAACCGAGCGACGAGCGGCGGAGGGTTCCGATACTCGAGGCCCTCTTTATTTCTGGGCGATATTAAACCGTCAATTGTCGCGATCACAATGCGACAGTTTAAACTGTACACCCTCTTGCTGCGCGCGGAGTGCCGTCGGAAATTATTCTGCTCGACGAAATTACAGTTTCTTCACGGGTTTTTTAATCGTATCGCGGCGCTTCCGGTATACACCGTGATTTTTAAAAAGTAATGTTATTTAGTCAAATTTTGAAATAGTTATTGTTATAGTATTGTTAATATTGACATAGTTATTGTTATAGTATTGTTAATATTAAAATAATGATTGTTATAGTATTGTTAATATTAAAATAATTATTGTTATGGTATTGTTAATATTAAAATAATTATTCTTATAGTATTTTTAATACTGAAATAGTTATTGTTATAGTCACTGTTATAGTATTGCTATGGTTCAGTTTTGTAAAAATCATGATTATTCTAACTGTAAAGAAAATGATAATAAGTTGATAAACTATTTGCTATAGAATCCCTCAGCAATATTAAAAAACCTCATCAAATAAAATGAAATGGATTTACAAATAAAAAAGAAACAATTAAATATAATATTCCCTACTATAAAAATTCATCCCTGAAGAGGTTAAAGGATGTTCAATTTTGTCTCCTACTGTACACCTCAGCACAGTCACTTTTCGTGATTGCAGTAGAATCTCCGTATTCACGGTTTTGAATATTGATGGTGAATTATGGAACATAAGCCTCCCTCTCTCTCCCCCTAAATACGTGGTCCTAGCACTGTGCAGCGTCTGACATCAACAGCGCGAGTACTGAAACACAGCGCAGCGACTAGGAGAGTGTCAGAGGTAAAGTTGGGCGGGCCTAATGATGCGCCCCTCTTGCCCCTGTTCCTTCACGGGGCTCATCTTGTGATCTCTCCACGGTACATGTTACAGTGCCTTGGTTTGGTCGCATACTAATAGTCGCTTACTTTTTCCGAACACACTTTATACGTATCCTTCTCAAGAAGAACAGCTGGGTGGCTAATTTGCTAGTTTTATACAAAAAGTACCATAACGAAGCTCTTTTCAACAAAAAGATAAAAAACGAGCATTCTAAAAACATCGATGGTATTCAATATGTTTGTTATACCGACTACTTTTTTGTGTGCAACTATTTGAGCGGTGCGCCACCGTTGAATGAAAATGTTTAATTGTTAAACATCGTTCTCGAAAAGCAGAACGAAGAGCCCCGTTCGCCTGTGCTATCATTTTTTCCGGTTACATTTCGGAATGAAATGGAATGAAAAGCGAACTTGTACCAGCGCGCGAGAGTTTATTTTTCAGCGTGGAACGGTTTTTTTTTTGCTCTGAAAAAATATGTATATGTATGTGCGCGACACTGTCGATTTAGCATCGAATATAGAGGGCGGCGGCGTTCTTTTTTTCTTCTATTTCTATTTTCGGAAATAAAGTTCGTTTGTTCGACGCCGAAAGGAGAGGAACGAGCGGGGCGAGCGGTTAACGGCGGAGAAAAGGGGGGGGGAAGGCAAAATAAAATAAAATCAATTTTACAAGTGAATGGATCGATGGGCGGTCATCTATTTTCGATCACCGATTTAAATCGTGACACTGCAAGGATAGCACCAATAAACGAGCTTTACTTTGCGATAGCGGGACGTGCTCAGAACGGCCCACTTCGCCGAATCACGTTCCGTTCATGGCTCACGTGCGCAACTCATAGTTCCCATCGCGATCACTGAAGCACCCACGCGCGCGCGGATATCATTCCTTGGCTGAAAAGTATGACTCCCAACTTCCCCTAACGCCGCAACGTTCGCCGCATCGTCGGTAGTTTTTCGAAAAATGTTCATTGCCCGGGAATCGCCGGTTTATCGGCCGAAGAAATCCGATTGTCTTTGACGGAGTAGCGATACCAAGCGGTAAACGAAAATTATTATTTACGCAACGAATAAATTTAATAACAGAAGATATAATTACACGAAAATAATAAAATACATTAGCGACTGTTAAAATTTAAACGTAGTTTTAACAGGTGTCGATATATTTTGTATTTTTATTAAATTTAAAATAAAATTGTCCTGACGAAGATGATTGCGTATTGAAACACTTATAGCAGCGAGTTATGGCAACGATGAACGTGTCGCAAGAAGTAGTTTCCAAGAAAGTAAACCGAACGAATAGTCGATAGTAGGATCGTGGTCGCGAATGTTGACATTTCTCTTATCCGATTCTTTGAGCAGACTGAATGCTGAATGCGTGTTTGCATAGAAAATATTTGAATTTCTTCGAGGAGATCGTCCGAAATTTATGCAGAAGACAAAATTGATAAATTGGGATATTATACAGAATACGTCCAATATTAATGTGTCTTGTTGAAAATATCTGGCGATCTATAAATAATTTCTAACTAAAGTCTTAAAAAGTATTTTTGTAATTTTATTGCATATTTTACTTGCATATCATATTATTTCGCAAACAGTTTTGGACAATATTGTACATTTCGATTAAAATTACAATATTAGATTTATTTTAGAAATGTTTTATTACAAGATTTTTAATTATCCATAGTATGATTTGTTCGTCAATTTTAGCTCATTATTTTTATCGAGTAACAAAGTATTACATATTTCGTATTCGACTCCATTGTTGCTTAATTTTCTCCGTACCGAACAGGATTTTGCAACCCTTTGATCCTCGTTGGTACAGCATAATATTTCTAAATTCACGGAGATAGAAACACGTACAGCCAGTGAAAATATTACTCGCAATCGAATCTGTTTTATTATTAACGTCGCGATGCAACAATTACTAAAATACATTACCGCAGTAAAAAAAAAAATAAAAAAATAGAAAGTATAAATGTGAGAAAAAATCTTCGTCACAATAATTACCATATTGAACGGACATTTCTTTATTTGACACATTTCTCGCATCAAACAGCCCACCCTGTATGTAGGGTACGACCTTTGACTTCAATTTTCTGCTTCCATGTTTTAACTTTGCTTTCCGGTTATGAATTCCGACTCCGTGTAGTTTCGAATTTATACATATTGCGACTAACGTTGATCGCCGTGCCGTCCTTCATTACACATGTACACGTACATGTAAAATGAGCGGCAACGTTGCCAGCCAAAACTGAAATTGTATTTTTTATTGGGTTACCGTCCCGGATACATCAAAAGGTACGATGTCCACGTGGATGTATCTATCCGCATGTGACGCGTCTGGGAGCTTATGACACGTCGCTTGTTGTTACGCTGATAACCGAAACTCTGGAATCCTTCTTTGCTAAACAGGCCGTGGATCTTTGTAAGATTAAAGCAACTTTCTCTGCCGATTGTAAGACATTGATATCTCGCATTTTGTCCTTTGTTTAACGCTGAGTTTTACCGCGATCGAAATTACCGATTTCTTATTTCAGAGTTCTATAAATTTTAGAGACTTTTTCGAAATAAATTATAATTAAATAAATTACATTATTCAAGAAAATTTTGTAGAAAGAGTTCACCAAATTTATATGAATTCGAGCTTCTTACTTTACGAGATCATAATTGCAATCGCTATAATTGCTATATCGCTAGAGCTATTTTTACTCGACTCTTCACTCTGGTCATTTGTTATTCTACTATAACTTGCTATATTATCTGTAATTATTAATAATCGTATATAATAATAAAGCAAATTCATTACGATCCATGCTTTAGGTTGAAATTAATTCTTTAATTCTAGATTTGTTATAAACTAGTTTTTAGCCCATTAAATAAGCAAGCATGTACCATCGGTGGTACACGTATATTTAAATTATTCATATTAAATATATGAACAAGTTCGAGATAATAACTAGTATGCTAAAACGAGTCACCTAATCATCTTTACACTTAATGTCCAATATTGTGTTATTAAAAAATAACATTTACAAACTTCAAATTACATAAATAACTATATAAATTAATTAGCCTTCTCGCTGTACAGGAAAAACACTCTAAACATCAATATCCCCGAATTCCATCAATCTCCCCTCGACTACAACCGCGTCAAAAGTGCGCAAAATCCAGCTAATAAATTACCGCTCGATTAATCTCCCAATTTTTTTTTCGCCCCCGAAAAGCAGCCGACTTCAATTATCCGTCGCGATAAATCTCCGAAAATAAAATCCACGTGAAATTCGGTCCGCGGTCTAGCATTCCTGCCCGCGGTGAACGTTCGAGGCACAGTATGTACTTGTCAGACTTTCGCCGGCGACTGTACGCCGGTTGCCGTCCCATTTTCGTATTACTTGGTGGCTTCTCCGGCGAAACAATGGCCGCGAGCGATCCGCGCGGGCTTCGAAATTCATGGGTTCTCGGCGCGTCGCGGCTCGCGGGTCGTACGGACGGACGGACGGACGGACTCGTCTTTTCCGTCGTGTGCTGGTCGCAGTCGAGAGCGGACGGGGAAACGGAACGAGCCGACGATTTCGTCTGGCACGTCACAGGATAATGCTTTTAGCTACGGCCGGTAAACTCTTTATTTCCGCGTGATATACGAGCGGATCCCACTGTTCTCCGCGCGGATTAAACGAGCCGGATCGGCCGGCTCCGTCAATGGACTTCGTTTCGAGGGTCCTTTCATTATCCGAGGAACACGGGCCCGGGTCGGAGGAGCTGTTCGCCGCGGCCGCCGAGAGTAGGAGTAGGAGGAGGAGGAGGAGGAGGAGGAGGATAGGTGACAGCGGATAAAGAAAGAGTCATGGAGCGGTCTTTGGGTTGGCGCGCGCTGAGAGGGGCGAAACGAGAGGCGAAGGTAACGAAGAAACTGGCGGAGAGAGACGGCCCGGTGAAGTCGCAGGGTGAGAGCGGTATGGAGCGAACATTAGAAGAAACAAAAGGGATATTTTTGCTCCGGTGAAACCGGGGAGACCGGCGAAGTTTTCCACCCCCCCTAACCGGCCAGGTATAACTACCCGGGGCCACCTCCGCGCCCGCGGTCCCCGAAGGATTAATGTTGAACGGCACGCTGCCAAAAATAGGACGGCTGACCCGCGCGCGATAGCTGCGACTTTAAAACCGATAAACCCCCGCGAATTCGGGTCAGTGTACTGCCCGTCGGAATGGTCACGCGTGCGGGATACGAATCATTGTTTACACATAAACGCTAATCCGGCTGTCTCGTATTGCCCCGGCCGTAAACTTTCCGAACGGCGTTTTTACGTTTTCGTTTTTTTTTTTTTCTCGATCTCGTTCGGGTTTTCGCGCCTCCGCCGCGCCGTCGCTACCACCGTCGAGGAGAGATTCGAGATCACGGATCGGATGGAGGGATTAGGAGATTGAATCGATCATACGGTAACTATTTTGACGATCCGGAGAACCATCTGGCTTTTGTCGGCTGAACGGGTTACGTTGCGACCGTTCTTCCGGAGAGGGGATTAAAAAGGCTTCCCGTTCGCTGCGTGGGTTTTTACTTTTACTGTTGTCCGCCTTTTATTTTTTTAGCTGTCTGGCGCGACGGCTGTGACGTGTTTCGGGCGTGTTTGCGATCGCACGCAGAGATACGTGGTGCACTTAAATCTGTGGCGACAAGGAGGGACACCGTAAGTCACGTTTTCACTTGTGAAATATTGTCGCTTAAGGTTCTGATCACTGATGCTCCCTTCTCGAGCTTATGGGATTTGTTTTCACATTTGTTCAAATGAACACCTAAATCCAAAATGTCACAGTTCAATTAATACATTAATTTAAAAGGTATAGAGATTTAGGTGGCCGAAACTGCTCTTACAATTTTCTTAATGACTCTCATATTGTTAGCTGACCAAGAAATACTCATCTGCGCAAAACTTCACTCTTTTAACATGTCCATGAAAGTTGTTATTTATTCACAGTCAATCCAATATATTTGATACATAAAATTGGTTATTATTTGGATGGTGTTGGTCCTGCCCTTTTTGCGCTGGCTCCGCCCCATTTAAATTATCCCCGCCTTCTTTTTGTTTGTCCCGCCCGTTCCTGATTTGGCCCCGCCCCTTTTTATGTTTCAAATAATAAAATTCTGTTTAAATTGAGATTGGTGTTGCCAGTTTTAAGAGTTTAAACCTGTATATTAATTTTAAATTTGTTATTTGACCCTCCACGTTCAATTTTAGATGCAAAAATTGTTTCGATGGTTTTTCATTGAATCTATTCTAATTTATTATAACAAAATTCTAATTTATTATAACATCATATTGAATTCTCAAATAATGCATCAATATACCGGCAACTTAATCCCAAATATTTGAAGTACAATTTTTAAAACCAAATGACTATTTTAAAATGTCATTAATCGTTCAAATATTGAATCCAACAGTCAATATTTCTGTACATAATGATGATTCATGTATTCGCTAATTAATGTGATTCATTATGAATTATGACGACAAGACAACAATACAAACCGAACAATATAATTCATATTCTACACGAGCCAAGTAATTCATTTAAATTGCGATGTTCTGTTTTAAATCGATTTCCGTGCATCGTGAACTAAATACCGTTTATATTCACCACGGATATTTTCCAGGTTTCTTTACAGATTCAAAAATATTTCAATTTTAAGCTCTTGAATTATTTTACAAATTGTAATAATGTTACAAATAAAGTAACATGGTAGCCGCTATAATATGCGATGCAACATGCAATTTGTTTCAATATAACTGCAATGTATCTTGTTGCTGGTTTTCTGCATTATTACTACATTGCGTTTATAATTGCGCCGTAGATCTTTATGCTAAACAAAGCTCTTCTACCTCGAGTGAAACAAGCGGATTTGAAATAGTAATTCACTCCTTTTCATAATTATATACCTAATAGAATTACGAATAAAACCGAGTGATTACAGATAAAATTACTCTCTTTATTAATTTCTTGTTTAAAATAGTAATTCACTCCTTTTCATAATTATATACCTAATAGAATTACGAATAAAACCGTGTGATAACAACTAAAATTACTCTCTGGTTTAATTTCTTATTTAAATTTTATTATAGCGATCTTATCACACAGCGATGGCTGCAACACTGAACAAACCGCTTCGCAACCGTTCTTGGACGCCAATAAATCGCGGGTCTCCCAGCTGAAAAATTACGGCGATTACATGCGGAAAAATATGTCGAAACACGGGGAACGAAATTTCCCCGTAATTCGTTTTGTTTTCGTGAAAATTGAATTTCTATGTCTCTCAGGGTACAGCGCGAGCGTGCCGTAGAGTGGCGGTCGCGAGTGCTCGCGGTGAACGAACAAGATGCATGTTTCATTCGCCTAACGGAGCCGCAAAAAAAAAAAAGATTTATGAATCCGTTGCAGGAATTACTTTCACCCTTTTGTAAAGGCTTCACTACACACCGTGTTTCGCGTAATTAAAAATGTAATTGCGTTTACCGCGGGTCCGAACGCCGGGACACGCGCGGCCCGCGATATTTTCTGTCGGTGGAATGAAGTGTAATTCGCGGAATTAAATTAAACGCGGGAAATCTTAAGCGAACGTTAGCGAAATTATGATCGCGCGCGCGCGCGAAGGTAAGGTCAACAAAGCAGTTCTCTGTTGAAACGAAAAGCGATCCGACGCGAGAGATATCTTCTCGGCGATCTTCGTTTATCTCTAAAAATCGAGAGCAACGTTGCAGCAATTCGGAGAAAATTGAAAAATTCTATCGCGGATTTTTAGACGGCGAATCCCGCGAAGTTTTCGAACAAAAATATAGGGAAACGTCGAACGCGTCGCGTCGTGTTTGCGCTTCTATAACCTTCATCCTACTTTCGCTGGCTGGTGCATCACACTCGACGGAAAACAACGAACAGAATTTTTGACGAAGGGAAGCAGAAGTTTAAACATCTATAGCGAGCGAACGCCGAAACTTTCGAAGGTACTCTTTGACAAGTAACAAGGAAAATATTGAATTTTTATCGATGCTCTGCAATGATCTATTAATGATTTAAAACCAACTGTTATTAACTATTATAAACCAACTATTATTTCTTAAACCAAATATTATTGGTTTAATAGCGTTCTCGGCTGTTTATACTAGTCCGCCGTCAGCCGAGAGATATCACGGAAGTTCGGTTCCGGGAAACGGATATCTCTCTTATTTGTTTCAGGAATCATGCATGGACTACGTTCTTGAAAAATATAGGGAAAGCTAGGATCAAAGTGCTGCACGAATCTCGCTTTCATAGGGTCATGTTTCCCCATGGTCGACTCTCTACGTATTTTGCTTTCCGTACAGGCAGCAAGAAAAAATGAGGAAGGGAGCTGTGCTTCAACCTAAAAAATTTATTCGACCCTTACCTTTTGGTATATACAGGAACCCTCAAATTTGAAACTACGTTACACGCAGGTGAAGTTGCAACATTCGCGCCGTCTTTCGATGGAAATAATTTCTCTGCTGTAGCATGAAGAAGATAAAGAAAAGCTGTTCGAACATGAAATATGATTTTATATAAAACCTATTTGTTTTATATATTATTCTCTTTCAATGGGAAATTTTTTTTAAAGGAGAAATAAATGTTCAACTCATTCTAATATTTATTAGCATTGATTAAAACTGAATAATTAAAATATAATCGTTTCAAAATTTTATACACAGAAATTCGTATGTATTGAAGGCATAAATTCACAGAATCGGCGCTTTAAAGATAAGGGTATGAAACAATTATCAAAATTCCAGAAAAAATTTCTAAAAAATGACAAAAATTCGTAATCTGACGATAGTGGTACGGAGTAGATAATTATAAAATATTCGAATGTGTAAAAATGGAAGTGAAGAGCCCAGTAATTACGAAGAGTTAATGAATCTAAATCCTCCAAATTTTCAAAATTTAATATGAAATACTTATGAAAACTCGGAAGCAATAATCGTCAAAATTATCTAAATTATCAAACTCGTAGAAAAATCTGTCCCGTCGCATCCCGCGGCTGTAAGTAACGGAAATGATCAAAAAGGTCGGGATGCGCCGAAATGGAAGGAGGGTAAACGTGGAACGCAACTTGGTGTAAATGTGAAAACGGTTAGGTTGATAAATGTTATTCTAAGAGAAGGGCTGCCGCAGAAGGAAAAGCTTGGTGGCAGTTTCAAAGGCATCGGAGCGTTTTCTCTCTCTCCCTCTCTCTCTCTCTCTCTTTTTTCTCTCGTGGACCGGGAGAAACACGCCTCAAAGGAGCGGACAGAACGGAAGCCGAGATCCCGGCATAACGACACGTTGCCTCGCGTGCAGCCACCTTTGGCTCGCCACGCACCCTTCTATCCCTTCTCATACATTCATTATTTTCTCGTCGACACGAACGAAAGGACACGGGTGGGGCGGGACGGGGGACAGGGGGGGGACAGGGCGGGGGTGCCGCGCGTGGAACGCGACAACAACGAGACGCCCGTTGTGTCCTCGTGCTTCGCCTCTCCGCGCCCTTCGCCACCCCCCCAACCCCCTCGTCCCTCCCTGCGCGACGCTTCTAAATTATTTTAAACCGTTGTTCTGGCGCAATATGACGGGGGTCGGACGCGATGCTACGCTCCGCGAATATCCACCTCGGCTCTCTCTCCGCCGGGGCTAGAAAAACGAAAGGGATGAACGGACAAAAAAAAAAAACGGGGGAAAAAAAAATGCCGGCGTGCAGGTGTCGTCGACTGTCGAAAGCACGCCTGGGATATATATTTGCCTGAAGAGCCGTCCTTCAAAGATGAATCGCTCTTTCGGGTTGCGATTGTTCCGTTGCTCTTTTCAGTTCCTTTTTAGTTTTTTTACCAGCGAACTACCGTTTTCGGGTGGCGGAAAAAAAACGCGCGCGCTGCCGCGAGTACGTACCCGGCTGGACCACGAGATGTAAATGTTGAACAGTCGCCGCGAAAATTGCTGACAACTGGGACGTAAGTGTTGAACGTTCCCGCGGTGGTACGTGACTGTACTTTCGGGAGTGCTTTCCTGCTTTCGACGGCGACTGCGTCTCTCAACGTTTTCTGGATGCCGACAGACGCTATTAACATCTTCGCGCGCGAAGGGGCTCCCCGAAACGCAACGTGGTAACGTTCGTGCAAAATTAATTAACGTTACGCTGTGCGCGGCGCGGCGCGATCGAAATGTGCTGGATCTTGCAATATCAAATTTTCAAGTAACATCTTCTTAAAAGTCGACACCTTGCAAAATTACTGGCGATACTAATCATCAATTCTAAATATGCTTCGACTTTCAAAATTATCGACGATACAGGATATGTTCTTGCATCTTTAAATTAAAGTGAAAGTAAAGTGAAAACAGTGAGAACTTCGCGCAAACATTTTCAGTCTTTTTGTAAAAAAATAAATATAATACGACACTAAATTGTTCTATAATCATAAATCAAGAGGGTACAAACAAATTATGAGTATTTTACGCAAACGCCTCTGATATCCTCGCAACAAAAGCAATATCGCATCAAGCTCACTCTATAATCAATGACCAGAGAAATACTAAAAAAACACACGTTGCCGCAAACATTCCCACGAACACTACGAAACAGTTTAAGATAGCGTTCATTACAGAATATTAGTTTGTCGCAACGAGCACCATGCACCGCAACGTTCCCGGTAACCAGAAAAACGTATTAAAACGCTCCGGGATCCGTGGGGTGGGGGGGAGGACACTTTTCCGCAGGAATCAAGTGCAATTACCCCGTGAGAAGCGGGCCGAGGGGGTATAAAAAAGAGCGTCGTACGTGACATTATTGCAACAAGCAAGACGATTTGCAGTGGCGGAAGTTGAACGAGAAGGAAAAGTACAAAACCATAAGCAGCAACGGCGTCGACGGTGGGCCACGCTGACTAGAAGCGGATAGGAAGCTAGGGGGGAGGGGACGGTGGAGGAAGCGAGACGAACCGGGTGGAGGAAGCGAGACGAACCGGAGGGAGGAAGCGAGCTCCTCGCAGACCAACAGAGATAAGACCGTACTTCCACGGAGTTGAACCGTGGTAAGCGCGAGACTAAAAGTTCGTTCTGCTATCAGTTGCCACGCGGAGAGTAAGGAACCTCCGTTACTTTTACCTCTTCGGTAACTGTAACTCAGAAACGCCCAGAGAGTTTGGTATAAGTTATTTTATTAAATCCACGCCCTCTCTCTCTCTCTCTCTCTCTCTCTCTGTCTCCCCTCTTTCTGTACGTCGGAAACGGCCAGTAGCCTGTCCCGGGGTTCGTCGTTCAAAGAGCCATTGTTACAAAACGAATCCCGGAAAACGAAACTGCGTCCCCCAATCCCCCCCACCACCCCCCGGTCCCGTCGAACGGCTCCGAATCATTTTCCTCCGATGAGAACTAACAACGACGCGTTCGTAGACAGTCTACTGACTTCGAAACTTGTTACGTTCGTTTGACAACCGTGGTCGAGAAAATTCCGATCGAAAAATCTACGCCGATTCCTCGACCCTGTTTTCAAGATTGTCCTTATCTTTTTCTATTATGTGATCTCTGCCGAAGGGAATTTTTTATCAAGTGTGTTTGTCGCATCTGTTATTTTCAATAAAATGATTTCGTCAGTGATAATACGAGATATTGCAGATAACATTGTGAGGTAATTATTGAGATAATCATACCAATAATTAGCAGAATAAAATTTGGTCGTTTGGTAATTATTTATATGTGAATTTATCGATCTAAAAGAAAAATAACGTATGGAAGATGGAGACATAATTATTATCACGCAATTATAGATGTCTCCGTCTAAAAATCAAGATTAATGAAATATATTTTACATATTAAATTTTGTTGAAATGAAGAATAGTATATGATAATGTATAATACCAGAATCTACGTATCGCGATATAAACGCTTTATAGTAAATTATTTAATACAAGTACCATGTTCTACAGAAAACATTTCTAATTAACTCGGTAGATCGTACTGTACCTAACCTCAAATTGAAAGAGTAAACATCAAATTAATACATCTTCCGAAAACAATCGAGACAGAAGATAGAAATTGCTAATTACTTTTTAGTTTATCAATAAAGAGGAATTTTGTTTAACAGAATTTGATTTCTAAAACGAGATAGTTGTTGAACGATTTCAATTTACATTTTCATCTTAGATCATGCTGGCACTATCGCTGCCCAGAAGGACTTATGTAACAGCGGTGGAGCGTGAACCGCAAATCGATCAATGAAAATGACATTATAATTCCTAAGTCGAAGTATGGCATCGCTGGCATAAGTATGTTCCGCAACGTCTCGGTCAGGTGTCCACCACAACAATTGACGTATTATAAACCCATTAGGGAGCACACGGGGTCAGTTGCCCTAACAGATGTGCAAGCGTTAAGCTGAAATCCTACACCCGGTGCGTCCCCCATTTGCTCGAAGTGGTATACAGGGTGTCCCGCGAAACTGTGTCAAACCGTACCCTCAAATCGAAACTTGATAACTTTATGACACAAATTCTTCAAATATTTTTCGAACGGCTCTGTCGACCCTCGCGAACTTCGAAGAAATAGTTGCATGAAAGTTCCCTGGATCGAACTTCACACGTGTTTGCTTTAAATCCACATGTTAGATTTCGTTTATGGTGTCACGTTTTTTAAAAAATTCACTTTGGAAAGAAAGCGAAAAGAAATCGAATAATTCACGGTATATATGTGTAAAAAAAGTGGACAAATCTTTACTTTGACAAAGACACGAGAGTTAAACTACATGTTGAACCGATTTGTTTAACTTGTTAATCATCGATCGACGGATCCCTTTAAAAGTAGCGAAAAAAAGTGTGGCGGCGCTGGCGTCGAAAATTGATTAGCCAAGAAGATATCTGAACTGCAATATTTGGATTTGCGTGAGCTTGGAAGTTTCTCTTGTACACGGTACAAACTTTGGTACACGTTGAAGTTGAAAGATACATAAAATGGAAATCTCGTAAAGCATACAGAAACCCGAAAGAACACTAATTTTTCATCTCGATAACACATCTATCGTAGAATATGCAAAACCTTGACTTTAATAAAACGTTTCACGCCGAATACTACCACTTAAAAATTAACCGAATAAAATTACATAACCAAACCGGTTGAAACAATTTTACTGGTGTTCCTAATGGCTTAAAGCGAATCACACCGGAAACTCTCTTGCGATATTCATTTATGCCCAATTACCATATACAGTTCAGCGAACGGATTATCATTTAATATTATCAATAATTACGCATAATGACAGGGGACTAATTATTGTAATCGTTTATGCCTCGAAACGTTTAGTTAATCAAAATACGGATAATCAATCATTCAGAAACTACGATACGACACTGATGTAATATGGTTTAACGATGTACAAATATAATAGTGAAATGGTTGTACGTGTTACGGATGGATAATAGCGTAAATGTTGAAAATAAAATATTCGGAGAATGTCTTTTTCAGGTTTTAGGGAAACCGCGGTAATATTTCTGAAGCACAATACGAAAGAATTCAA